>NC_140937.1:129638052-129703052 GCF_014529385.1 Adiantum capillus-veneris
TGTATAGTTTTGAAAATGAGATCGAAATAAATCGAAGCAAAGAAAGTAATGCAAAAATTCTAAAACAAGCAAATAGATAAAGCATGAATGAGTTGCAACAATAAATGAGGTGCTTTACTGACCTGCAATGTTCTGTTGTTTTTCTATTGTCTAATCTACAGGCTGATATTTGAGTCAAGCTACAAAAAAACAATGTGTGACAATTAAACATATCGTGTTGCAATGAAACGTCACAGACTAAAAGTGCAAAGTATATAGTGCACGTCATACAGAGGTGCCATACAAAATCATGGTGGAGAGCTAGCATTGTGGTCTCTCCAAGAAACAGAAACCGTGCCTTGCCCTATAGCATTTATGTGTTACACCAAGCAAACGCATGCACATGGAAAATTGGATGCAAATAACGAACCTTGCAGTGTTGTTGAGTTGGGAAAAATACCTTTGAGAAGATGTGAACAGATTTTCGTTGCCCGTCCTGGAGTAGCTCTCCACCAAGGAAAAATGAAGGTCTGTGTTGGCTACAATACCAAAATGATCTGCAGCCATCTGAACTTGATTCGATAGTTGCTGTGTACATGGACCTTTGCTCATAGGATCGACCACAAAATTATGGTTATTAGCAAGAGAAGCTCTTTACAGGCTGCAATATTGGCCACATTTGTTGAATGGGCATAAGTGAACCGCTGCTAGTGGCTAATAGGTGCTGACATATTGGTATTCCTGTCTCCAGAAAGGGAATTACTTTGCAGTCTGTGTCCTTCGGCTTCTCCAGCATCAAATCTCTTTGTGTGGAAAAAAGTATTGGCTTCCGCTTTTGCTCTTTGACTATTCTTTTGAGCCTGGTTGGTAGCACAGGCACCTGCATGATTGACTATTTGACTCCCATTGCGATGCTGATGCATCTCCTTGGAGCTACACATTTACCAACTCCCGTAGACACCATATTTTGCGTTGAATTAGTCATGAGAGATGTTTTTGTTTGTCTATAGATCGTTCCAAAATGCTTGCCTCATCAAATTGGCTATCAACAGAGCTGGGCAAGGAGTGCGACTAAAGCCAACGTCTCATCATACCATGACTTGCACTATAAGTGGCAATATTCCCCAACATTGAGCTATCTGTCACTAATCTCCTCGCACTCTCTGCTAAAAGTGCAAGCAGCTAGCACTGAAGCTGCTAGCTTAATTATACAAGGATAACCATCACACATTGAGCTATATGTCACTAATCCCCTCACACTCTCTGCTAAAAGTGCAAGCAGCTAGAACTGAAGCCGCTAGCTTAATTATTCGAGGATAACCATCATAAGCTTAATTCGTTGTGATCGATCCTACTAAGCTTTTTTGTCCTCATGTCCACTTTGACGTTTACTCTTTCCATTTCTTCGGCCTCTGCAGTCTGCATCACCAACAACCTGATAGAATCAACAAAAAAATATGATGAACAGACCTACGAAGGCAATGAGTTTTCGTGATTCATCCACTCTAGATTAGGCCAATTGATCATCGATTGAAATCTAATATCTTCTGTTTCAATAGCACTAGAACAAATCTCTACCATGGGTTGATTGCATGAAATATCTGATTTTTGAGAGTCCTCATCACATCGGCAAGCATCCGAAGTACTCTCCAACAACTGAGCAACGTAGAGTGCTTTTTTGGTAGCTTTTCACGTCGTAGTTTTTTCTAGAGCTCTTCCTAGCAGCGATGTTTTTTTTAAATTTAAAATTAATGCCACGTGGTGGCTTCTGTTTTGAGATACTGGAAAGAGAGCCTTGGGCTCACCAAAGTAAAAAAAAACACCCACAAACAAAGCCAATGACCACCCGAGAAAACAAAAAAATTGTATACGCTTATCTACCTTGTTTTGGAGGGGATCCAACTTACTTAAGGAGCCCATCTCCTTACTGGCTCCTCTACCCTAGCTTTGTTATAACTAGAGTGCTTCGTTAGCCGTATGTGCATTGAATTGAAGTGACGGCAAATTTAGATGTGCTATTTTTAATTCAATCTCACTATTGTGTGATACATACAAGATTGTATTTACCATTTTGTTGTCATCCAAATATTCAACAAGAGTATACGTCAAGAGTACGCATCTGTAAACAAGACCTAGAAGATAAAATCTTCTGGAGAGAGAGAGAGAGAGACACAGAGAGAGATTGCGCTTTGTTTTCCACAAATCTTGTTACTATAAGTTAACATGGTATAGTGTTTAGAATGCCACAATCTTCATTTCCCAATTTTCATATGTCTAAATTTGTCTTTAGTTCTTGAATTGTATCAATTCTTTAATTAAATCTCGCTTTATTGTGTGCATTCTTGTCATTTGTGTGAGTGTGGTTGTGTCATTTGAAGAGTCAACAAGAGTAAACATCCCTAGAGAAGAAAATAGAGAGAGAGAGAGAGAGAGAGAGAGAGAGAGAGAGAGAGAGAGAGAGAGAGAGAGAGAGAAATGTGCATTATTGTTTGCAAATCGCACAATGTGTAAATTTGATTTCTTTTTAATGAAATTTGTAGTTTTAATATATATTGTAAAGTAGAAAATTGTTTTTGTGACGAATATGTAGTTCTTAGGTCTTTAACTATAATTACAATCAATGGAAGAAAATGTTGACACAAGTAATACACGATCAAGAAAGAAAAAAAAAGTCCTTGGCAAAGAGTGGGAGATGCTCACACCATATGCGGTCGATATATGGACTGGCAATTTAAACTATGCTTGGTCACAAAATAAGACGGCACGTATTATGGACTATTTTTTGGGTGGCTTCAAAAGGAGTTGGTGTCGCAAATGTGCATATCCTCAAGCACCTGCAATTGCAAAGCGTTTGAGAGAAGAGCTTGAGAATGTAGGATCAAGGGAAATTAAGTAGAGTAGAATGCATGCTAACACACACTGATTAACTTTGTAATTACGAGAGCGAGAGAGAGAGAGAGAGAGAGAGAGAGAGAGAGAGAGAGAGAGAGAGAGAGAGAGAGAGAGAGAGAGTACGTAGTCCCAAATGATAAATTAACTAGCTTGAAAGAATGATTACAAAAGGTGCTTATAGAACACAAAAGAGGGATCTCCACTTGCCACATGTTTTTTGGATCCGCCTTTGTAGGGCACTTTTAGGTGAGTCAAACTACTCCAAAATGGGTTTCTATTCCTAGAAAACTCTCCCATGGGTAGTACCATGACTTGGGCCACTTTTGGGCCATGCACCACATGCTCCAGATGCCATGTAGAAAGGTGGTGCTCTCACACATTCATTTTCGGGCTAGATCGAAGCCCACGATCACAACAATCCTCCCCTTGCGCTTTGGGCTAGAACTCGATAAACAAAGACAACACTCCAATCCAAGAGCACAGACAACATACATCCCCAATCCAGAAGACAAACAACATAACACTCCAATCCAGGAGCCACACTCCAATCTGTTAGCAACGGCTAACACAGGCTACACCGATTATGCATCAAGAAAGAGATATGCTATGGATGTGACTAATGTTTCCTACTCACTTTGTATAAGGTCTTGGGCTCATTGGGAGTTCCAAAGTTGTATATGCTAGCTAGAGTTCTCAAACTTAAACCCATAGTAGAAGGAATTGTGGTGAAAGCCTTTATGCAAGGAGGCTTCATTCTTGAGTATCCACTCTTGAGGATCCACTTTTGAGAGCGCTCTCTCTCTCTCTCTCTCTCTCTCTCGTGTTCACTCTATGGATGGTCTAGCTTTGAGCTTAATGCCCATGCTTAAGAGGATAGTGCTAATCCATTGTAATTAGAGAAGCTTTCTTAATTTAATCTCTACTTTCTCATTAGTCTCAATTCTTCTATTCCATTATGTCATGAAGTAGTTTCACCTTTCTCATTAGTCTAGATTTGAGTATGTGTGATGACTTCTTACTTATTAACCACTCTTATCCTTCTATGAGCATTTAATTTGCGATATTTAACATCACTAATTAAGTTGATTAAGTTGGTTCTTAATCTTATAGTTAGTGTGTGTGCCCTATTGTTTGCTTGTGCGTGGATAGGTTTTATGAAACTCTAGCAGTACTCTCCTTGTGTGAGTAGCTTTTGATGAAGTGTCTTGATTGGCATGTGGTGATTGGAGAGGCCAACACCAATGCAATTAGTGTGTGCTTATCACTAGTGTGCTTTGGGTTTCTAGTCTATGGTGAGCCGGACTTTGGTGGGCTTAATGTGTGTAGGAGATGCTCGGTTGATGATGTGATTAGAGTTAGTGATTAATGGCTAAGCTCTATTGCATTGGATGAGCATACTCGTGAATCCTCTCATTTGATACATTCGATGCTCGTGCTTCCATGCCCTAGCCGGGTTGCCGATCCTAGGATTGATAATTTTGTTTGTCTTGGGTTGATTAGGCTATGCTACGATTGCCCCTAGCATTTGGTGACGTTGCTGGGGATCGATAACCTAAGCTAGTGAGTATAGGATGTTTAGAATAGAGTAATTTCACTACTAATTCCATTGGTTTTTGAATGTGCGTAACTCAATTTTGGTGATTTGATGATGTTTGTGTAAGTAATTGAAGCTAATTGTTGAGTTATGAATACCCCAAACCCCCAATTCCACCCCCAATTTCACTAATTTCATACTAACCCTTACTAATTTCGCTTCATTTCCATGCTAATTGTACTAATTTCATGCTAATTTTTACTAATTTTGACTAACTTTGCTAAACTAACCGCTAATCATCACTTTAATCAAGTTAATTGTGCTAATCCATGCCTAATTTGATGATTTGAGTATTTGATTTTTGGCCTAATTTGATGGTGCACACACTTGTGTGTATAATGATGTGTCTTCACGTGGAGCAAAGGAATAACTTGAAGTGTGATCACGATGTAAGTGCACTCACTTGCTCATGTCAATTTTTTATTGATTAATGTGATTCAATGTGTGCTAATTATTTGCTAAAATTAGGTGTGTAAATCAATTAACCTACACTTTGCACCTAACTTGATTCACTTGGAATAAAATTGATGGTCAAATTTTGACTAATGAACTTTGTGAATGTCAAGATAATGCTTAATTCTCATCAAGAATTCATGTGTGTGCATAAAAATCATTGTGTGCGTAATGCACCAAAGAGGGAAAAAACTGCCAAAAAATTCAAGTGTGTGTGCACCTAATCTTGAGTATGTGCATGCATAGAAATTGATGATACCTGAGTATGCAATCATGTAATTGATGTGTATATTAAGCTAATCCAATCATTTGATAAGCTTAAAGGGCCAAAAAATTGGGCAAAGATTGAGTGTGTGTGCCCATCCAAGACCACTTGATTTTCAATGATTGATGGTCAATTGGGGCACCTATATGATTTTTGATAATGAAATGTGCATGAAAAGTGTGTGCAATCATTAGGTGTAAGCCTAAATGCGTTGCCAATTGAGCCAAATTTGATCATTTGTGCTTAATTTTTGAGTGTGTGCATTGCTTGATTGGGTCAAAATAGTGTTATTTTTTTAAGAAATTGAGCATGCATGCAGTTACTTATGCTTGATTGAGTTTGCAATTTGAGCATTGCAATGTGAAATTGTTGGAATAGTTGCATAAAGTTTTGGCCTAAATTTGGGTGTGTGTGCCTACTCAATGGCATGTGCAGTCCAGTGTGTGAATGAATAATTGATATTTCTTACCAATTATGATGATGAATTGGCCAAATACTTGATGTGTGTGTCACAATTGGCTTTGAGAATTGAGATAGATCACTCAATTGGTACTCAATTGTGTAGAATTTTAGTGCATTGCCATGCCAATGATGAATCAATAGGATGAACATGGAAAAAATGCACCAATGTGTGTGCCTATGCAAGGGCATTATCTATCCAAATTGGAATGAATGATTAGTGTTGATCACTAATCATAATGATTAAATAGTCCTAAACTTTGGTGTGTATGTCATCAAAACAATTGAGATGAATGACTCAATTGCATATAATTGAGAATGATTATATTTACTACCATTGAGTTGTGTGCCAATTTGATCGAAAATAGTGAAAATTTCAATGATTTTGCATGTGCAAATGCCATAAGTTATTGTGTGTCGCCTCACATACCAAAATGACAAGCCAATTTGGTTTGGATGATCAAGGGCTTAGAGATATGAGCAATTAAAATTTGAGATGATTGTAAAATTGAAATCTTTTAAGCTTGCATTGGTGTAAGAGCAGTAACATGCATAAATTTTTTACTCAATTGATTAATTTGTATATAAATTGGATTGAAATTGGATTATGAATACATCATTGAGACCAATTTGGAAACACTTTTGTGTGCGGCCAAAAGAAAGTAGCATTTCGCAAGAAAAAGGAAAGAGGTTGTAGATTGTGCTTGATCCAATTAAAACCGGCATTATGCTCCCTTACCTTTCCCAAGCATAGGAGAGAGGTGATCCTTTGCAATGAGCATCCTCTTTTGGAGCTGCGATAGTGGAAATTGTAGGAGTTTCATTGCGAGCGTTTCTTTTGGGGCAAGAACGATAACCATGTCCTTGCTCCCCACACTTAAAACATTTGTGATCCTTGCAAAAAGTTTCAAGCTCTTCAAGAGAGAGTTTATTTTTACCTTTGTAAACTCATTTCTCCTCGGACCGATTGTTGTTGTTGTTGTTGTTGTTGGAATGGCCTTCGGAAGGATTTTGGGTATTAATGTTTCCCTTTGCATCACTTTTGTCTTTATTTTCTATGGGCTTGACATTCCGTTTAGCTCCTTGTTGGAAATTGATGAGTGAAGCAACCATGGTATGGTGGATTAATTCATTGATAGAACTAGGCCGTTGAGAGTTGACATACTCGGCCATCTCTTCAGGTAATCCCGCACAAAATTGTTGCTTTTGCTCAACAAAGTCTATCTTTTGAAAGACAGTAGCCTTGAGATGTAAATCCCAAAACTTGTCCACATATTTGTGAATAGACTCATGAGAGAGAAGTCTCAAACTCTGCCATTCAATGAGCACTTTGTCCTTTGCATCGCTTGCAAGGAATTGCTTCATGAGGGAAACTCGTAGAGCTTTCCATGTCTTTGGGGCTTTGCCGTTGCCACAAAGGCTAGCCCACCATTGACGAGCCAATTTTTGGAAGTGCATAGCTACATGGCGTAGCTTGAAGGACTCCGTGAAGCCCTCGTCTCCAAAGGCCGCATCAAATTGTTGGATGAAGGCCAATACTTTGTTGGTAGCACCAAAGGTGGCCATCATAGGTGAGAAAAGAGATACTCTTTCCTCCCTCTTTGAACTTCTTTAGCTTTTGTGACCTTCACCATGTAGGGTAAGAATTGCAATGTCCTTCCCTCTTGTATTCTCTAGGAGCATAGCCATAGCTTTCTTTGGTAGAGGAGGAAGGAGAAGAGGGTGACCTCTTTCTTGCCCTTTTCTTCCTTTGTTTCCTCTCTTCCCTTTTGGAGTGATGAGGAGAAGGACTATGGGTTTTAACCGTTTCTTGTTGGGAGGAGTTGGCGATCGTTGAGTCTGCCTTCTTCGTGGAGCCACATCTTCGGAGGAATTTAGAGATTCATTACTTTCTTGATCTTTGGATTCCTCCTCTCCTATGGGAGAGAGTCTTCTTTTGGCGGTCTCATCAAGAGGCCTCCTAAGCTCTCTCTCCTCTTGGAGAGGAAAGGAAATCCCATAAGCATGAAGTTGTTGAGTAACTTTGGCTTGCAAAGTGGGATTGCCCATAGCTTGTTGCAACCTAGTGACAAGATAATTAACAAACATGGGGGCATCATCATTAGCACCTTCATGTGCAAAATCAAAGTTATCAACGTTCATTCTACTCTCTTGGTTATTGTCAGCAAATGTTAATTAAACTTATGTGTTTACCTAGTGTATGCTTTGGCAATTCAAAACCTTCGTTGCTACTCCTCTTAGCCTTTGAGAATAGGCACTTAAGTATCTACACCCACAACTTGAATTGGTTAATTATAGAGAGTAGTGGAGTGAGTCTAACATAGCGAAGTTGCCGAGGGATAGCTCCTTTTGGACTTCTTATGTCTCAATAATGGTAAAGACACAGGCAAGTCTAAAAAGACTCCATTATTAAGACTAAATCTCCCGAGGTGTGCACCATATCCCACATAGTGGACTCAACAAAACCAATAATAGATCCCAGTCCCACTTACCTTAATATACTTAACAAAATCAACCATTAATAGGCCTTTTAAGGGCCTCTCTTCTTAAGCAGCAAGAAAAAAGAAACCAACAGCTCTAATACAAATGTAATGCAAATGGCCTATGAAATTTGAGAGTAGCGGAATTAGGAAATTAGATGAAGCATTTTTGTGAGATTACTTTGTGAGCATAACGGGTGAACTTAATTGATGGTAGCAACATAAACATGGTACTTAGTTAACTTGGTATGAACAATATTTTTGCAAGAGAGAGAGAGAGAGAGTTTAGAGAACATGACAATAGTTGAGGACCGGATTCATACGGAGCCGGTCCCCCCTCCAATAGGAATTTGTATTATAGTTTCTCCCATCATGAGAGACTTGGTACAATACAATATTTCGTATGAATCCGGTCCCCCCTCCAATAGGAATTTGTATTATAGTTTCTCCCATCATGAGAGACTTGGTACAATACAATCTTTGTGCTCCTTGTGACCTAGGTGATGCAATGAAGATGGAAAGCTTCATGCATCACAATAATAACATAAACTTTGTAGAAAGCATTAACTATCCCAAGCCTCAATCCCAAGGCCTCAAACACCTTCGAAGGTGGAGAGAGCTAGCGGGAATGAGGATAGGGAAGAGGAAGAGGAAACATTCCATAGGAGAAAGAAATAGTTCCTCACTTATCATCACTCTTCTTGCTAGCATACCTAATAGCATAGTAATGAAGATGGAGAAGATGACAAGCTTAAGCATTGAAGCATGGCTCTTGGTTGGATTTGCATTCCAAAGCCAAGAGTGTTGGTGTAGGCTCTCACTTCTCACAAGCTTGGAGAAGGAGGTAGAGTTCCTCCACTTTTACCAAGTGAGAATGATCCACAAAATGAGTGGGTGTGTGGTGTATACCCCCCCAGCACCTCCCTTGCTTTCTTGGGGCGAGTTGTAGACTTTCCACATGCTTCAAGCTCATTGGAGCCTCTCCCCCTATCCAATCACATGCAACATGCATTCAAGTACATGGGTAGTCTTTGGACAAGTGTCCTCCTTACCCCTTAGAGAGAGAGAGAGCTTGAAAATATCTAGATATTTGTTGGATGGAACTAGAAGCTCATTGCACCCCTCTTTAGCCCAACCAATAGCATTCAAGCACACCATGTGGCTAAGCATAGGCAGAGTCTGACATGTGTCCGTGTGCTCCTTGAGAAAAGGGGTGCCCTTTGGGTGAGTGGGAGGTTAAGTCAAAGATTCCCCTAACTTTGGGACTTTTCCCCTCCTTCATAGCATCTCTTTTTGACTTAAGCACCTTACCTCCCATGCATGGGAAGCTTCTCAAGCACCTTCCTCATTAAGTTTGTAAGGTCTCTTTTTGACTCAAGCACCTTACCCCCCATGCATGGGAAGCTTCTCAAGCACCTTCCTCAATAAGTACCTCAAGTACCTTAGTCATCAAGCATGACAAGCACCTCAAGCACCTTAGTCATCAAGCATGAGAAGCACCTCAAGCACCTTAGTCATCAAGCACGACAAGCACCTCAAGCATCTTAGTCATTAAGCACGACAAACACCTCAAGCTTAGGTTGGGTTCCCACCTCAAGCTCAGCCCTAGCTTGCCTAGCAATTTTAAGACCTTGCAAGCACTTGCAAGAGTTTGCAAGTAGTTGAAAGTGCTAAAAAGAGCTTCCAAGTGCCTTTCTAAGTGCTGCAAGTGGATAGATTGAGCACCTGCAAGCACTTCCAAGCACTTTTAAGCACCTACAAATGTCAGCAAGTGCTAAAAAGTGCCTAACTTTTATGCACTTGCAAGCACTTTGAACCACCTGTGCAGGCACATTAAAGCACTTTCAACCACTTGCAAAGTCCTGCAAGTGCTTGAAGGTGATTTAAAGTGCCTAAAATTGCTTCAAAATGCTTTCAAAGTGCTTAAAAGCTTATTTTGCAATCACTTCAGAGCACTTTAAGGCACTATTAAGCACTTTAACACACTTTTAACCACTTTTAAAACCCTACAAGCATTTGCGGGTGGATAAAAGTGCTTCAAAGTGCTAAAAAGAGCTTCCAAGTGCCTTTCAAAGTGCTGCAAGTGGACAAATAGAGCACTTGCAAGTGTCTACAAGTACTTGAATGTTCCAACAAGTGCTCCAAGGTGCTTGCAATTGCCTTCTGCCAGGGACTGCATGTCCCCCATTCTGGTTGGTTGTGCAATAATCTTCCTTTGTTTTTAATTTTGTACAGAAAATAGTTCAGGAAATGGACAGGGAGCTTGATGAGTTCAGAAGGCAGGCCTCCTTCATGAAGGGGTCCAATAGAGAGGGCACAGCCCTGATAGTGCCCACTCCACCTTCCAAGTTTAAATTAGTGTGGATACCATTTTATTGTCTGGAAATTGTGTGGCATGTGGTCAAGAACTGTTGGCAAAATATGTGGACGGTGTCTTTCAGCTTCCGTGTGCCCACAGATACCATCCGTTTTGCTTCTGAGTGGTCAGTGTGACTGATCCCAAGTGTGTTGTACCAGACTGTAAATGGGAGATACCCCATATAGCAAGATGCTGGGCATTTGGGAATTCTTATGAGGAGCTTGAAGGTAAGTTGGTCATTTTATACTACAAAACTTATGCTAATCTATTGTGGAGACTAATTGTGTGTGTTGGTTCAGTTGATCCAGTGGCTGAGAAAGAAGCTTCCACATTGTCCATGCACGATGTGGATGAGGTCTTTGACCTTGATGCCATGCTGCTGAAGTACAAGAACTTTGAAGGTGGGAAAACTGTTGAGGGTGGTGATGGAGACATTCTGAAGGAGACAACTCCGTCCGCAAGCAACCAAGGAAATGTCAGTTTTCTATATCTGTCTCCTCCCATGTATGAATCATGGTCACTGTGTTCATGGTGGTCACAATATGCTGCCCCGGTACTGATGCCTGTAAGGAGGACAGTGTAGTCAGCTGAGGCAGAGGATCTTGAAATGGAATCAACCCTGCAATTTGTCGCGATGAAGATGTGAAAGAAGAGAAGGAAGCAGATGGAGGATGAGTGTCCCAAGATCTTAAAAAGAGTACTGGATAATACTCCCCCCAAAAACCAGAGCATGGAAGAAGCTTTAGCTTCTTGAATCTTTTTTTTTCATGCTATCCTTTTTAGATTGCAGCTTTGTATCCCTTTTCCCAGAAATATAAATTTAAGTATTCTCTCTTAGTTTCTCTCCATTTGTGCTCTGTAGTTAAAATTCATGTGGTTGGCTCAAAACCCCCCCCACCCACTGATGAGGTAGAGCACATTGATCGCCAGCTTCCTTGCTATGAAACAATGTCTCGCTTCCCAGTCCATAGAGATTTGGCAGTAATTGTAGACTTCAACAATGTGCTTGCTTGTGTGCGTGATAAGTGCAAAGGATTGAAATCCCTAGATTTAAACACGCTGTAGTTTGAGAAAGGAAAGGGGGATGATATCATCACCTACTATGTATGGAATAATGCAAAATTATTCTCGCTTGGACTCGGTCAGATAATAGAGACTTTTATGTGGTCATCGCGCGCCTGCCACAATCTTGAGAAGGGTATGGACAAGTGCCTATCTCAGGCCAAGTGTTGTCTGAGTGGGTGGCTGGCACATAACTGCTGCCATGTTAGCAGTTGGGAATATGGAAACCCCCCAAAGCAAATGTTTTTCAAAAAACTAGAAACCTTTTGGCATCTCTTTCCTAAGTTAATAAGTCTAGCACTTTACTGCTGGATGATTCCCTTTATAAGATGTACTTCAATGATCCTAGTAACTTTGTCACATTCTGCCTGGGATAGAAAAGCAAAATGAGAGACAGTGGGAAAATCTCCTCAAAGAATATGTTGCCTCATTTACAATATAATGCACTGATTGAGACTCTTGACAGAGCCAAAACTGTTAGGGAATGTCCATGTGATTCGAGGACGGATGAACTTGCACAATTGGACTGAAATCTGGCACATGGAAAAGTATAGGCACAACAAAAAATTCTTGCACCAAAAATGCTAGGTCCATCAACCAATTATAAGCGGCCACGTTGACAAGAATGGCCAAAGCAGTCTACTAACTAACTGACACTACTCCTTGAAAAAGCTAACTCCCTGTAAAGCAAACTGTCCTTGTATCTAAACCTGAATATACTATGAAGAATTTTGCAAGTCAACTGTTACTGATGCTGTCAATTAGATTGCATGTTAAGTGTTGGTTAAGTAGTCAAGTGGTTCAAAGTGGGTGGTGGTCAATAGTGCTTGTCAAGTAGTATAAAGTGCTTCAAAGTGGTGGTCAAGTGGTCCAAAGTGCTAGTCAGGTGGTCCTAAGTGGTCCAAAGAGCTGGTCAAGTGGTTCATAGTGCTTGTCAAAAGTAGTATAAAGTGCTGGTTAGGGGTCCAAAGTGGTCCAAAGAGCTGGTCAAGTGGTTGTTAAGTGGTGTTCAAGTAGTACAAAGTGTTGTCCAAGTGGTTCAGGGGGTTGGTTAAGTGGTTCAAAGTGCTTGTCAAGTGGTATAAAGTGTTGGCCAAGTGGTTCAAGGGGGTGGTTAAGTGGTTCAAGGGGCTTGTCAAGTGGTATAAAGTGCTTAAAAGTGCTGGTCAAGAGGTCCTAGGTGGTCCAAAGAGCTGGTCAAGTTTTTTAGGGGGCTGGTAAATGGTGGTTAAGTGGAACAAAGTGCTGCCCAAGTGGTTCAGGGGGTTGGTCAAGTGGTTCAAAGTGCTTGTCAAGTGGTATAAAGTGTTGTCCAAGTGGTTTAGGGTGTGGTCAAGTGGTTCATAGTGCTTGTCAAGTAGTATAAAGTGCTTAAAAGTGATGGCTAGGTGGTCTTAAGTGGTCCAAAGAGCTGGTCAAGTGGTACAGGGGGCTGGTAAAGTGCTTAGAAGTGCTTTTAAGTGTTTTTGGGGATTGGTAAAGTGGTTCAAGGGGGGGTGGTAAAGTGCTGGTCAACTGGCCAAGTGCTCAGAAGTTCTTTCAAGTGTTTTAAGAGACGTCTTTTATCACTCTACTGTGAAAAGTGCTAGCTTTTCTGCAGGGGTGATTAACAGTAATTTTAGAGGGTAGTAGTCAGGTGATTCCCCCCCCCCCCCCCCCCACCCCAGCTTTGATGCAATCCTTCTTGACTCTCTTCAATATAGTTCACTACCTCCTTTAGGGGAAAAAAAAAGTGCTAGCTACTGTTAAAAGTGTTGGCCAAAGTCAAATTTACAGAGATAAATCTTATAAGTTCCCTATGGGGGCATGCTATTATAGACTTGCTCGAATATTTCATTTGACATATCATAAACATTATGCTCATCTTCCCTCGGGGACATGGAAAACCTGATGCATCGCACTAGATGGGAGTAGATTAGAGTAGTGGGCTTGTTGTCCAAAAGGACATAAATATCATCTCGGCCATTTACCTTGTCATAGAATAAGCCCTCAACCACATACAAAGTTTTGTTAATGTTGTTGTGCCATTGACCTTTTCCTCTGTTTTGGCTAGGTGCTTTGTGTTGGTGCGTTCAGGACGTCGAAGGCTGCACCTGCCTCCTCTGCAGTCACTGCAAAGTTCTAGCCAACCATCAAGGCATCGCTCAGGTCATCGTGGTGGCCATCATACCTGGGGGTGTATTCATCCTCATCCTTGCTCGATGCTTCTCCATCGCTTTCATCCATAAATGTGAGTTGTATTTGCAAGTATACCCACCCCTGCACATGATCTTTGTTGGCACATCTCCTCCATTGACCTTTGATGCATGCACCACAAAAGCAAGAGAGCAGTTTGTGCCTTAGTCCATGCATATACATCTGACTGTAGCCATTGACACAGTGCCAGGATCAAGACCCTGTCATGCTCTTGCAATCCCACTCTATAACTCTATTGACATCACCGAGATGGACCTCCCAGAAAGCACGATCGACTTCCTTTCTTGTCTGTGGGCATTGATTTCTGCCAAGTTGCATTGAGGAATGCAACAACGCTTGAAGCGTTATGCAACTCCCACCCGTCAGATTTCAACTACTCCCGTGTGAGGGCTATTTTGACCATTGCACCAGCCCTGTCGTGTTCACCTTTGCCATGGCTTGAAGCAAAGAAATTGTGCATCATTTTGACACTTGTCATATTGAAGAATTGTGCAACAGAATAGAATGGCCGCCTTGCTTTGAATTGTGACGTAGCACCATCCGACCACACCCAATGTCGCTTGAAACTATAGCCGTGTCTTTTAGCCATTCATTTTGCAAAAGAAAATAGTGCTGCTCAAACAAAGTGTCATGTATCTTGTCGTTAGAGATGTAGAAGTGAGTCGTCTTTTGTATAGCACCAAGCACATCACGTAACCAGGGTTGAATTTATTTGATCGAATAATGAAATTTATACCGATTAAATCATCATTATTTACGTATTCTCGTATGATACGTGGTATTTTTTGTCATAAAATCTAATATCTAACCAACCCAAATGATTTTCTCATATTAAATTGATCACTTAATGTGGGAGAATAAACGGGAACAAGTGTTAAGATATAGATATGTGCTTATAGATCTATCTCAACACGGGGCCAATGGTAAAGGGGCCCAAAAGGGAGATGGTCTATCAAAGAGCAAGGCTAACCAATGGAGCATAAGACCTTAGGGTTAGATTCATTAAAGACCTCCAATAAATGTGTGTAAAAGTCCTTTGACCTTAGGTAAGCTAGGGCTGAGCTTGAGGTGGGAACCCGGCCCAAGCTCGAGGTGCTTGATTAAGATGCTTGAGGTGCTTGACTGGCTCCATGCTTGAGGTGCTTGACTTGCTGCATGATTAAGGTACTTGAGGTGCCTTGAGAAGCTTGCCTGAGATGCTTGTGGGAACACCCCCTAGTTCAAGTGCTTTGTCATGCTTGGTGAGTAAGGTGCTTGATCACCTAAAGTCAAAATCATTCCTACAAGAGGGGGGGCGAGCCCCTTTCCTAGGGGCTAGAGAGAGAACACCCACTCACACACACAAGGGAAGCCCCAACTTGAAGAGGCAGCAAGGACACATGTCAGGCCCCTACCCATGTTACCTTCATGTGTTGCTTGAAGCCTATTGGCTAAGCTTCAAAGGGGTCCGATGATAAATTACATGAATTATCTAATTGTTTTAGCATTTATCTAGCCCTTTCTCTCAAAAAGGAAAGGGGGACACTTGTCTCAAGGCTACCCCTACTGCTTGTAATGCCTCCTGCTCATGATTGGCTAGGCCTGGGAGGGTCCAATGAGCTTCAAGCATGGGCTACAAGGGGGGGTCGACCCAAGCTAGCTAGGGGCTTGCTTGAGGGGTATACTCACCCACACACACTCACAAGCACTCTCATTGTGTGCTATGCAAAGTGCAAGAGCTCCCTCTCCAAGCAAGTAGAGGTTGAGAGCCTACACCAACACTCTTGGCTATGGAGTGCAAATCCAACCAAGAGCCATGCTTCAATGCTTGAGCTTGTCATCTCCTTCTTCTTCATTACTATGCTATTATGTATGCTAGCCACAAGAGTATGATAAGTGAGGAACTAGTTCTTTCTCCTATGAAATGTTTCTTCTTCCTCTTCCTTACCCTCATTCCTTGCTAGCTCTCTCCACCTTCGAAGGTGTTTGAGGTCTTGGGACTGAGGCTTGGGACAATTAAAGCTTTCTTTAAGTTCATGTTATGCTATGATTGTGATGCATGAAGCTTTGCATCTTCATTGCATCACCTAGGTCACAAGGAACACAAAGAATGTATTGTAACAAGTCTCTCTTAATGGGAGAAATCATAATACAAATGCCTATTGGAGGGGGGACCGACTCCACATAAATCCGGTCCTCAACTGTTGTCATGTTCTCTAAATTCTCTCTCTTGCAAAAGTATTGTTCATGCCAAATTAACTAATTGCTATGATTATGTTGCTATCTTCAATTATGTCTACCTGCTATGCTCACAAAGTTATTTCTCGAAAGTATTCTCATTAATTTCCGCTATTCTCAAGTTGAATAGGCTAATTCCATTACATTGGTATCAGAGCATTTGGTTTCTCTTTTCTTGCTTAAGAAGAGAGGTCCTTAAGTAGCCTATAAATGGTTGATGTTGTTAATTATAATAGGGTAAGTGGAACTGGGATCTAATATCGGTTTTGTTAAGCCCACTATGTGGGGGATGGTGCACACCTCGGAAGCTTTGGACTTAATAATGGAGTCTTTTTAGACTTGCCTACGGCTTTACCATTATTGAGCCATAAGAAGTCCGAAAGGAGCTAGCCCTTGGCAACTCTGCTATGTTAGACCTACTCCTCTACTCTCTATAATTAACCACTTTGAGCCGTGGGTGTAGATACTTAAGAGCCGATTTTCAAAGGCTAAGAGGAGTGGCAACTAAGGTTTTGTATTGCCAAAGCATACACTAAGTATAAACATAAATTTTGTTAACATGGCTGACAATAATCAAGAGAGTAGAATGAACATTGATAGCTTTGATTTTGCAGATGAAGGTGCTAATGATGATGCTCCCATGTTTGTGAATTATCTCGTCACTAGGTTGCAACAAGCTATGGGCAACCCTGTTTTGCAAGCCGAAGTTACTCAACAACTTCGTGCTTATGGAATTTCCCTTCCTCTCCCAGAGGAGAGAGAGCTTAGGAGCCCTCTTGAAGAGACCCCCAAAAGAAGACTCTCTCCCATTCGAGAGGAGGAATCCAAAGAGAAAGAAAGCAATGAAAGTCTAAGTTCTTCTGAAGATGTGGCTCCACGAAGAAGGCGGTCTAGACGATCGCCTACTCCTTCTAAGAGGAAAAGAGCAACCCATAGTCCTTCTCCTCATCACTCTGAAAGGCAAGAGAGGAAACAAAGGAAGAAAAGGGCTAGGAAGATGTCACCCTCTTCTCCTTCTTCTTCACCTTCCTCCTCTTCCGATGAAAGTTATGGCTATTCTCCTAGAGAATACAAGAGGGGAGGACATCGCAAATCATTTCCTGCATGGCGAAGGTCACAAAAGCTAAATAAGTTCAAGGAGGGAGGAAAGAGTATCTCTTTTCTCACCTACGATGGCACCTTTGGTGCTACCGACAAAGTCTTGGCCTTCATCCAGCAATTTGACGCGGCCTTTGGGGACGAGGGCTTCACAGAGTCCTCCAAGCTACGTCATGTAGCTATGCACTTCCAAAAATCAGCTCGTCAATGGTGGGCTAGCCTTCGTGGCAATGGAGAATCCCCAAAGACATGGAAAACTCTACGAGTTTCCATCATGAAGCAATTTCTGCCAAGCGATACTAAAGATAAAGTTCTTACCGAATGGCGCGGCTTGAAACTTCTCTCTCATGAGTCTATCAACAAGTATGTAGACAAGTTTTGGGATTTACATCTCATGTTGCCGAGCAAAGACAACAATTCTGTGCGGGATTACCTGAAGAGATGGCCGAATACATCAACTCTCAACGGCCCGGTACTATTACCGAAGTAATCCACCACACCATGGTTGCTTCACGCATCAATTTCCATCAAGGGGCTAAACGTAATATCAAGCCCATGGAAAACAAAGATAAAAATGATGCAAAGGGGAAATCCAATGCTCAAAATAATTCCCAAGGCACTTCCAACAACAACAACAACAACAACAACAATCGGTCCAAGGAGAAGGGAGTTTACAAAGGTAAAAACAAACTCTCTCCTGAAGAGCTTGAAGCTTTTCGCAAGGACCATAAGTGTTTCAAGTGTGGAGAGCAAGGACATGGCTATCGTTCTTGCCCCAAGAAGAATACTCGCAATGAGACTCCTAGAGCTTCCACCATCGAAGCTCCAAAAGAGGATGCTCATTGCAAAGGATCATCACTCTCCTATGCTTGGGGAAAGGTAAGAGAGCATGATGCCTTCATCTTGTTTGACCCTGGCTCTACTCTTAACTTCATATCAATAGAGTTGGCCACCACGTTGGGCATTCAAGCTTTTGAGATGGGAGATATAGTAGTCGCTGATGCAACTTTCAAGGGACAACAAGCCTCCGTTACTCCCTTGATTGGGAAGTTGAGGCTTCATGTCCAAAGCTATGTCGACAAAGAAGACTTCTTCATCTCTCCTCTCCAACATCAGGATGTTATCATAGGGGCACCATGGTTTGATTGCATGGCTGCCCACATGAAGTTCCCTGAAAGGAGAATTTACTTCACTTACAGGGGAAAGAACATGTGTATAGATGCTAGTGAGCGTGGTCGTACTATTCCACTTGTAAATCCTCTTTCTTTTGATAAGTCAATGAAGAGCTCAGTTTTTGCGTACATGATTTTTGTCAAAGAGTCTCCAAAAGATACTAATGTTTCATGAACTATAAATGATAGGAATCAAGAAGAGTTAGACTTGTCTAATTTTCTAAAAGGATTCCAAGATGTGTTCATCGATGATATCCCTATGGACTTACCTCCAAAACGAGGGGATGATGACCATCGTATTGAGCTCCTTCCTGGAAGCTCACCACCTAACAAGCCTCCTTATCGAGTCTCACAAGCTCAAGAAGAGGAGATCATGAGGCAAGTACAAGAGCTGGTAGACAAAGGGATGGTGAGGCCGAGTTCCTCTCCCTTTTGTTCTCCAGTCCTTTTAGTGCAAAAGAAAGATGGTACATACCGTATGTGTGTGGACTATCGAGCACTAAACCATATCACTATCCAAAACAGATTTCCCGTACCTCGGGTAGAAGATCTGTTTGATAAGCTACAAGGCTCTACCTACTTCAGTAGGATTGACCTTAAGAGTGGCTACCATCAAATAAGGATAGTGGATGAAGATATCTTAAAGACCGCGTTTTGCACAACGTTTGGTCTTTATGAATATCTAGTCATGCCTTTTGGCTTGACTAATGCACCAGCTACGTTCAATGGTTTGATGGAGAAAATTTTTAGACCTTATCGAAAATTCACTGGAGTGTTCTTTGATGATATCATCATCTACTCCAAGTCTTTGGAGGAACATAAGCAGCATCTCCAAGTGATTTTTCAAGCCTTGAGGGAGAACAAGCTTTATCTCAACCAAAAGAAAAGCGAATTCTTCCTTCAAGAGATTCAATACTTAGGTCATATTATCTCTAAAGATGGTATCCAAATGGATCCATCAAAGTTAGAGGTAATAAAAGCATGGCCTAACCCAAGAAATCTACATGAGCTAAGAAGCTTTATTGGTATGTGTGCATACTATAGACGCTTCATAGCAAAATTCTCTCAAGTAGCAGGACCACTACACGACTTAACTAAGAAGAACGTTAAGTTTGTATGGACTGCTAAGGAGCAAAATTCTTTTGAAAAACTCAAAGAGAAACCAGTCCTCGTGCTTCCAGATCTCTCAAAGCCATTTGAGGTCCAATGTGATGCTTGTGGTGATTGCCTTGGAGCGGTTTTGCTTCAAGAAGGGCATGCCATAGCATATGAGAGCCGAAGGCTCAATGGTGATGAACGAGTCTTGGGCATTTATGAGAAAGAGCTTTTAGCTGTTCTACATGCCCTGGACACATGGAAGCACTACCTATTGGGGACTCCATTTATCCTACGAACCGACCACCAAAGTCTCAAGTATTTCATGACGCAAACCAAGCTTTCCGAAAAACAAATGAGGTGGGCAAATTTTATTTCGCAATTTAATTTCCATATTGCTCACATAGCTGGTAAGCACAATCAAGTTGCCGATGCACTTTCACGACGACCAAAAGTTAATGCGGTGTCTATAGCTACTCACAATGATCTATCCTCTATGATAGATGAGTATGCTACTGACTCTGACTTTAGAGACATAATGTCAGCCCTTGCTTTGGGGAAGAAAGAGGAACCATTCACCTTGCAGGATGGTTATCTTCTCCCCGGCAATAGGCTATGTGTTACTCATTCCCTTCGTGAGAAGGTTATGTATGAATCCCATGCTCCTCCATATGCAGGGCATAGAGGTATTCAACCTACTCTCCGAGAAGTCCTCATACAAATTATTTTTGGATGAGTCATGTTATGCTACATATGCAGCATTAGTTGCAAAATTTCATAGTGCTTCAGGAGGGATTGAAGTCCTTACAGGTGGTCAGCTGGCCCACGATGTGAGTCAAATTATAGGGCAAGTTTGCAGAGTTGCAGAAACCCTTGACAAGCAAATTAAAGGAAAGTCTGGCTTCATGGACCGCATGAAGGAAGTAGAGGTCCTCTATAGAAGCATGAAGCAACAGGGAAAGAGACAACACATAGAAGACCCCAAGATGTACCCGAAGTGCCTACTGCTTTGGAAGTACCAATCTCTAGCAATGTCCCAATGCCACCCAACATGGGAAGTTTAGACCCATGTAACCTCGTCATCATGCGCATTGCTTGCATTGAATTTCCACAAATTGCAAGCATTGGAGAAGGTAGATACGACATGGTCACAAAGGTGCAAGTTAATCATGAGATCTTCACAGATGAATTTACACCGGCAAGCTAGTCAAGGGTGATGGCCACAAGAGTGCCAATGAAATAGCACTGCATGAGGCCACAGTTATTAATATCGCTCATAGTGGAATCATTGCTGCTCTAGAATTGGCAAGACATGCCACGCGAGCTCCCACCCTCATCTTCAAGATGTGGAATGGTGGAAACCTCGACCACTCGCTAGAGAGACTCCAAAAGGAGGGGAAGAATGTAGCTATGACCAAGGGTTTCAAAGATGTCGAGGGGACTCTTGAAGCTGTCAAGCACAATATATGGCCTATCATTAATGGATTGCTCCAAACCTTCATCTTTTTGCACACGAATAACATCACTCACAATGATGTTCATGGAAGTAATATCTTGCTGCATTTTAGTATCATTGGAGTATATGTGGACATATGTGATTGGGGTAGTGAAACCTTGTTCCCCACAGAGAGCACATTTCCAAAGTTGGCAGATCTTCTCCCATCGACAAGGGAAACCTGGAGCAAGCGATATTGGTGGGTGGCTCCCGAATGTATGTCCACAAATCCTCCACTAGTCTACACGCGCAACCAAGATATCTACTCCCTTTGTAAATTCATTCAAGAACTCCTTAAATATTTACCTAAGGATAATGAAACTAATTATAGCGCTTTCCTCATACGCTTTCAAGAAGTCCTGTGTACTTGTGTATCTCCCAATCCCACCCAGCGCAAGTCCTCACATGATCTCCTCAGCATGTTACAAGGCATTAAGTGTGTTGATTGCACGCTCCCAGATAGTGCAGGCTTGAGGACATCCAATGATTGAAATCATACCTTGTAATTTGAGAATGTGTTGCAATGATACAGTTTTGTCTTGTCTCATGTCCATTGTCTTGAATTTCATGCTATTTTATTACATTGGTGTAGTCAAAGTGATGAAAGAGATTTTGAATTTTAAAATTGTGTAAGTTGAACATTGATTGTACCATCGATTGTAGTTTTTCAATCAATCTATATCTATCATCTAGCAGGAAATGATAGTCCCATACGCTCCTCCCAATGTCGATGGTGAGCTCGACCATGAGGAGTCTCAAGGCATCCTCAGAGAGGAGAGCCTGCGTTACGGGGCTCAAACCTCTTTGCATTCTTTGTCAAGACCATGGAGCCCGAGGGTTTGGAGGGCAAACCAATGAAATTGCAGGACGTACGCAAGTGCTGACTCTCCTTTTTTGTGAAGATGTACTGTTCAAGAGGTCAGGTCGTGCCAAGGCAACGACACCATTGAAAATCTCAAATTTGCAACACAAAGGGCTCGCGCGTGTGTTGCTTCTACGCTTCATCCAAAAGGAGTGTAGTCTACCTAATAATAATCAAGTTGCCATGTACTTCATCCAGCAAGTATTTGTGCAAAATATAATGAAGAAGCACATCCTTTGGACAGACCGTCCTTTCAATGTTGGTGTCGAACTTGGAAGAGCTAAAGAAAGGGCACAAGCGTGTCATGGGGAGGCACATCCACCTGCATGAAAGAGGCCACTGGTGCTCCTACCAGAAGAGAATGAACATATTGTTAATATCGTGTCTCAGGGGGCTACACTAGCCAGCCAAGGAGAGAGCGTTCTCTTACTACAAGAGAAGTTGGCAGCCAAAGAAGCAGAAGTAGTTGTTTTATCCAAAAAACTTTCCAGATACGAAGCGCGATATGGTCCTCTCTGTCCCCTGCCTGAGGAGGCAGGACCAAGTCATGAGGCAGATATTCAAGAAACGATAGATATGCTTGAGGAAGCATTAAACACAGATCTTGAAGAAGCGGCGGATATCAGAGTTTCTTAAAGACATTGTAGACTATAGTTGGAATTTTTAATGGAAAATTACCTCGTCCTTTTTTGAAATGGCATTGTATTCTCTCTATGTTTATGGCAATGAATTCTTTTTGGAGTTGGTTATTGATGACTTTGTTGAGAATTTGGTTTGTAGATGTCATTTTTTTAAAGATGTCCAAAGGTGTGCATGTTGCTCTTAATTCAAAAAATTGAGATATATAGCTCAATAGTGAGCTACAATGAGATAGAGTAGTGAGTTGTAGCGAATTGTGTGGCACAAAAAAATTTGAAGTGCTTTATTCAGAGACTTGGAGTGAAATAAATCATATGTAAACTAATGTTCCCGTATAAACTTGACTATGTGATTGGCGTCAATAAGGACCTATTTTATGAATGATAATCTGCCGATATCCTTTAGGAGTAAATTTAGGGTGTGTGCTGCACATCCAAGCCATGTAATTTTTGAGTACTTTTCCATAATGGACAAACCCACTCCTTCGTAGTTGGAAGCATTATCTGTAACAATAGCTGTCACATTCTTTGGTCCACCCAGTCGAGCGATAGCTCACTCATTTACCTTTTTCAAGTAGAGGGATGTCTTCTCTTCCATTGAGGTATCAATGGCCTCTAGAAACATTGCACCTTTGGGACAAGTTACCATGAGGTTTTTTCTGAGAGCTTGTCCATCCGTCGAGCGCTATGGTATAGCCAAACACTAGAGCAAAGTCAAGCACTGTTTGCTTAAGAATCGCTTCTATACTGCTCTTGACTTTGTCCACATACTCTGTTTGCATTTTATTATAATCAGGATAGATGAATCCTTTTTTTGTAGTTGACATTAGTGCATCTTTGAAAATAAGATTTCTTATGACATTAAATGGGATCATTCCACAAGCCATGAAGACTTGTGTCCACTTTAGATGCAGTTCGAGCATGTCGTGTTGAGCGAATGCTGCGTCACAGAGTCCCAAGCATAGCGGCTCTGCCGAATGTCCCAGGATTTGCATCCATCCCTCCCATGGCACCATTTGGAAAAGTGTAAGGACTTTGAGGTGTTCAGGTTGTTCCCATTGAAGGTCCTTGGCTAGCTTGCACGTCCTCTTGATCTACACTCACTTCTTCTATGTTGAAGATGACCCACCTGTCATACCCTTCTGTCTCTTAGGAAGAAGTCTTGCCCGTTTGCATCTCTTTCCATATCCTGCAAAATGGACCCATATGTCTTTAGGCGGTGCTCCACATTCTTTCACACTAGGGCTAGTGCCGAATAAATGTTCCTTGATGCGAGCTGTGTCGCCGTGCCACTTATGCCCACAATGTTTGCATTCCACAAACAAAATTGTTTTGCCTTTCTCTATTTCGTCCACATATGTCCATTCTTTTCCTCGCACCATGCTTTTTGACTTCAACAAAATATATCCTATAGTCTCAATAGATATACTATGATTATAATTTTTTACCATAATCGCGCAATGAGAAAGATAAAAGGTTATATATATTATTTGCTAAATTAAAATGATGAATGAATAGTGTTAATATATTATTTTACGGAAAATCGCCAATGGATATGACATTCCTGGCTACTAGGAGGTAAAGAGCGTTTGCTCAAGACAACCTAGATGAGCAATGGAGTCATCTCACATTCCACTATCTATGTCTCTTGGAGGTAGGAGCTACTGCTCAAACACAACCAATCGACCCTAAAATAAATGAGGTCTCTAATTTCTATATCAACATACAGGTAAGAGCATGAGCTCGATAACATCCATGTGACTCCTAAGTACCGTGCATGACTAATAATCACTAGGAGGTAAGAGCTTTCGCTCTATCACAACCTAGTGAATTCTATAGGTGATCCACCATATTCACTTAGAGGTAAGAGCATAAGCTCGATAACAACCAAGTGAATCCTACTTCATATCTTAAACCTCACTTGGAAGTCAGAGAATCATCTCATAACAACGAAGAGGCACTAAGTGGACCTAGTCTATGTCTATATGGAGGTAAGAACATTTGTTTATGACAACCAAAAGACCCTACATGTATGTGTATATCTTATCCATACTTAGACTCTAGGAGCCTTGCTCAAACAACCAAGTATAGAAGTATTACAATTTAAATAACCTTTGTTAACCTTTTAATTGCTCTATTCTAAAACAAATAGAGCTAAGAGTATAGCCTCTATTATACATTCATACTAAGACACTTTAGGTAAAAAGAGCCTCTAATGCTTAGGATTATTTATTTATATATTCTAAAACAAACAGAGCTAAGAGTATAGCCTCTAATGTTTAGAGTTATACATTTGCACCACTAAGACACTATAGCTAAAAAGATAGCCTCTAGTGCTTAGCATTATTTATTTATACTAAAACAATAGAACTAAAGAATAACTTCTATTGTTTAAAATTATAGATGATTCAAATCTATCCATTTGTTTTATTTTTACTGTTTTAACAATAAAAATAATCTATTTTCTTAATTTTTTTTAAAAAAAAAGGTTGACAACTCAACCTTTCTATGTCGGGGGTAACCTGACACTTTGGTGAAGGGAATTGTGCCTAGAACACATAAATCTAGGCTTTTCATACTTTGTCGGAATCAATCGATACTGTTTCGGTCAATACATATCGATCGATATTGTTTCGATCGACATTCTATCAATCGATATGTAAGCAATAAAATGGTATTTTGAATAAAGCTGATGTACGGACGATAAATCTTTGAAACATATTAATCGATCATTATTCACGAATAAAATGAATGTCGAATAACGAATCATGCAACCTTGCACGTAACTATGAAATGTGAACAAAGATTGTGACCTGAGATGAATACCAATGCATTGATTGGATCTCGTTCTGCACATTGAAGGAGTAATTCTTTACAAAATCCAATATAGACACCACTACATCGTCAAGAAAATTGGCCAAACACTCCTTGAACTTTTGAGCTACAAGTAGTTGTGTTTGATGAGCTTCCCTAGTTTCCCTTGGAGCACAAAAATGAAACTCATTGGCCTGAGCTGGTGAACCATGGGGTCTTTTCAACATTTATCTAGAGCTTCTTCATCCTTTTCTTGTGTAGGAACCTTGTCAAAAATCTTGACAGTCATTCTAGAGATACCATCACTCTCTTTGACTGGACACAACAAGAGCCTTTCAATCCCGCAATCAGTGCATGTTCCTAAAAGACATTTGCTACTGTGAAAAGCACTATCAGTTGGATTTGGACACAATGCAGACTCCCATAGTTCTGTCAAGGATGAAAAAGTGGTTTTTGATGCTGTGCATTGCACTATTCCACCACTCGGATTGCACACAAGACAATTGCAAAAGCATGACGTTCCATGTAGCCCATAACTTCTATGATACATCTGATTTAAGCCTTCCTTCAAGTAAACAAGCTGAAGATGGTATTCACAACAGCAGGTGTTGCGGTCCTTCAACTTGCGTATGAAGTTTGGCTTCAGACCTTCAAAGCTTTCTAAGGGACATCCTAATGTTAGGATGAGCCTCCTGGAACCGCATGTAAAAATCCCTCTGCCGTACAAAAGACATTTAAAAATACTATAAAGTACTGAAATCTTGTTGCAACACTTACATACTACCACCTTGGGGTGTATTTTTGCAAAAGTAGGTATGACTTCATCTTTTGTCCACAAGAAAATTAGGTATGTCATTTCTCCATCTTTTCAACCAAAGTTAGGTGGGGTTGGTTGAGCAGTGGGATTTGGTGTCCACTAGTGAAGCACTTCAGTACACTTGGAGAACACCCTGAAGCACATTGAGGCACTTTTAAGCACTTTGCAACACTTTAAAGCACTTTGGGACACTTGAAAGTACTGTGAAGCATTTTGTGGCACTTTCAAGCACCATGTGGTACTTTCAAGCAACATGTCATGCACTTTGAAGCACTTTGCAGCACTGTAAAGCACTTTGGGGAACTTGAAAGCACTCTGAAGCACTTCAATGCACTTCAAGAGCACTCCGAGGCACTTGATAGCACTCTGAAGCACTTTACAAGCACTTTGGTGCACTTTGAACTACTTTGGCGCACTTTGGAAGCACTCAAAACTACTTGGTGGCACTTCAAAGCACTCTGAGGAACACTGTGGAACTTTCAAGCACTATGAAGCACTTTCTGGTAGTTTCAAGCACTATAAAGCACTTTTAAAGCACTACGAAGCACTTTGGGACACTTTGGTGCACTAAATAGAACTGTGTAGCACTTTGAAGCACACTTAAGCACTATAAAGCACTTTTTGACGCTTTCAAGCACTTTGAAGCACTCTGCAACACTTTAAAGCACTTTTGGGCACTTGAAAGCACTTTGAAGTGCACTTTAAGGGCTCTTTGAAAGCACTTCAGTGCTATTTAAGAGCATTTTGAGGCACTTTATGGCACTCTGCAACACTCCAAAGCAGTTTAGAGTTTAGAAAGCACTCTGAAGCACTCTAAAGTACTTTGTGGTACTTTTAAGCACCATGAAGCACTTTAGTGCACTTTGGAAGTGCTCTAAAATACTTTGAACACTTTTTGGTGCTTTCATGCACACAAAGATGCACTTTTCTGGCGCTTTCAAGCATTTGCAGGCTCTAAGTGATGCATTTTGAAGCACTATGAGACACTTATAAAGCATTTCAAAGCTTTTGCAAAGCACTCAAAATTACTAAGTAAAGCATTGTGACACAATTTAAAGATGTTCTGGTTGATATATCTGAGGTAAATTGAGGAGATGCATCAGATGCACCACATGTGCCCTCCTGCCGATTCTCTTTCAAACGACATCTTTCTTGTTTGGGGGAGATGCGAGTTTCCATTGACCAGAATTGAAACACGATTTCTCCAATTTCAATTGTTAAGGTATTGGTCCTATGCTGTTGACATTGACACGTGTCTACGGGAAGTGACCCCTCCTCCATTTGCAGTCAAAAACTGGCTCCTATGACATTTCTTCGATGAAGTCCTAATGCCTTCACAACATCATTATTGCTCATTACATTGTTATCCCCATTGACTCCATTGAGGCATGCCATGACAATAGCCCGCTTCAAAAATAGCTCATTGTTTGAACGAGGAGTCTTCACCTCAGACAATGTATGACAAATGTTAGAGAAAATCAGCCTCCCAACTGTCTCTGATGTGGATTGCAACACTGAGCATGTTGGATGACTAAGAAGTTGTTGTAGAATGCTCCATTGAAGACCCTCAGAAAGCCCGTTTGTTTGACTATGCCAACACTTAGCAACTGCCCTATAGATTTTCTTTGCCTCCTGCTCATCAATGTCACCATCCTCTCACACTCGTGCCATCCTTTTTGCATGTTTATTTGTTCCCTCTTCTTTGCAGCCCAGTAGTTTTGTAGACTACCCTTGGGATATGTTGTGTAGCAAATAATGGAGGAAGGTAAAGGGGGTTTGTACTCCCATTGTGAGTATTATGTGATTCCATGTGGAACGTGCAAGGGTGCTATTGACATGACAATGCCATAGTACTCATAGAGAGAGAGAGAGAGAGAGAGAGAGAGAGAGAGAGAGAGAGAGAGAGAGAGAGAGAGAGAGAGGTTTTGTCGAAGCTGAATATGGATGGCAATGAGGAGCTGGTTGATATGGCTTTGTGATGCACACACAAGCACCTGCAGTGGCTATGGAGGACACACACACACACACACACACACACACACACACACACACACAGAGAGAGAGAGAGAGAGAGAGAGAGAGAGAGAGAGAGAGAGAGAGAGAGAGAGAGAGAGAGAGAGAGAGAGAAATGAAATGTTATATTAACGTCTTCAAAAGGCCACAATGACCTATGAGACCCGAAAGTTACAAAGTGGTGGATCTGATACAAAGTCAGAGTAACAAAATAACTTAACAACAGTACAAAACAAAGATATATATATATATATATATATATATATATATATATATATAGAGAGAGAGAGAGAGAGAGCACTGAGCCCGCAATCTTGCAAACGCTGCAGGAGCCCGACAGCAGAGGCTACAAAGAGAGAGAGGGGGAGAGAGAGAGAGATGGGCACAAGAGGCGGAGGGACCCATTGAGGCAGCGCTGCGTAGAGCCCAGAGGGCTGGCAACAAGAGGGAATTTAAATGCGCATGCAATTTGCTACTTTAAGCTTTAGTATTAAAGTGAAATGGAATTTCCAGCCCTCCTAAATTCCAACCTCTCATCCAAAAAGATTTTATCTTTCCTTTATATGAAATAAAAATGAAAAACCCACCACCCATTTCATCTCCTCCCAAAGAAGTGTCCACCACCTAAACATACTATCACCCAGTTAGCCTACAATGGCGATGGGACATTCAAGGTAGAAAGCACTTGAGACCGCTGCCCTTCTCTCTCTACAACTCTTGTCCATGACACATGTGCCGTTTGATTTAAACTTGAAGCTCGAAACCGATGCAAGCCTTTAGGTTGAAACTTGAAGCTCGAAACAGATGCAATGCGCAAGGTGACGGCCCTAATTCTCTGCTCTAACATGTTGCCTGACGATACCCAAGAGGGCATCAAACATTGGCTATTGGTAGCAATAACTCTCTCTCTCTCTCTCTCTCTCTCTCTCTCTCTCTCTCTCTCTCTCTCTCTCTCTCGGCGTGTGTCGACGATCAAGTGTCAAAGGAACTCTCCTCTCTCCTTCTGTCTCTCTCTCTCTCTCTCTCTCTCTCTCTCTTCGCGTGTCAGCAATCAAGTGTCAAAGGAACTCTCTCTCTCTCTCTCTCTCTCTCTCTCTCTCTCTCTCTCTCTCTCTCTCTCTCTCTCTCTCTCTCTCTCTCTCTCTCTCCCCCCCCGATCTCAGCATAGATTCTTTCCAAACTATGGTGTTGTAAAATAGAGAATGAGTGTAAATGGCTTTGGCAAAGCATTAATCTGTAAATTCAGGGCCTTTGTAGACTACAAGATCCTCCTAAAGCGAGAATAGCTCAACGGATTATTGGTTATCTGAACCTCATTATATGTAGGCAGCAAGTTTGTGCGGCATGGATGACTGGGAAAACTAATAATTTGAGCAACAAATAGAGAGACCCTCTTTTGAAATGGGGGTGGAAGCTGCAGAAGGACCAATTCTATGACATAGTGCATGCATGAAATTGTAGGCATGTTTGAGCCAACCAAGGCTTGTTCGGATGGCTTACTGATGGTGTCAAAGGCCCCAAAACTATACACTCTAACTCCTCAAGACAGTCAATGCATGTTCTTTATTGCACATGTGAATGTGCTCACACAATTCACAAGCCTCTCTCTCTCTCTCTATATACACACACACACACACACACACACACACACACACACACACACTTGCCTGCATTGGCAATCGATTATGATGAGGAACCTCTCTTTCAGATAGATCTTGAAGGTCTCTTCGAATAGTTTCCTAAGACGTTAAAATTTTCTTCTCCTCCTCCTCCCCCCCCCCCCCCCCCCCCTCCCCCCCCCCCCCCTCTCTCTCTCTCTCTCTCTCTCTCTCTCTCTCTCTCTCTCTCTCTCTCTCTCTCTCTCTCTCAATGTTTCCCCATTGTCCTGCCATCATACACATGATGTTCTCTCCATCCCCACTGAATTGTTCTCCCAAACTCCCAACTCGTCTCTTCATCGCGTTTTCTCTCTTTTAAGATGGCTGCTCGCATGGTTGTACCCAAGGTCACTTTTGAGCTACCATTAAAGATTTTTTTTGCCTTTGGCAATGAGTAGGTGGTCACATATTTTTCCTCTGGCAAAGGCCCAAGATGACTCGACCATTATGGAGGTTGGCCATGCTACATCGATCTCTAGCAAGGGTTAGCTTGAAATGAGGCTTGAAAGAGCAATAGCTAAGCATCAACAAAGTGGCAAGGAGAGAGCATTTTCCAACTAGGGATGGAAAACGAGCTTTGTTCCAAGTCTCTTCTTTCCCTTGTTCAACTTCCCTGCCTCTTTCATGCGCCACGCATCCCTCATGGAGATGATGGACATGGTGGACCTCTTCTTCTCAGTGCTTGATGTGCCCACTTCATCAACTAGTGTGAAAGTCGCATCCCATGGGGTGTGATGGAGGATGACAAGTGCTTTAAATTTAGAATGGACCTAATTGACATGAGCAAGCAAGATGTGAATATAATTGTGGAAGATGGTGAGCTTGTGGTGAGAGTCAAGTATGAAGCCAAGAAGGATGAGGAGGAGTGCACCACATCAGGATTAAGTTGCCAGAAAACATTGATGTTAATGGAATCAAGGTGGAAAGCAAGGACAATTTCTTGAAAATTCAAGCTTCAAAAGTAAAGAGTGCCAAGGAGAAACATGTACAAATTAAGTGAGATAGTTTGTGTGGTAGGCTCAAGAGACCTTATTGGATAGTGGCAATCAAAATCACAGCAGAGGAGTAGGTATCTTGTATGTGTTGGGGAATGTGTGAGGTTAGAAGTTTAGAGTTGTTAACTTGTAAATCTAATGTAAGGTTTCAAATTATAAATCTCTCTTTCTCTCTCTCCACATGATTGAGCTTGGCAAAAATGTCTATGGTCTTTTAACTTTATACCTTTCAATCCTCTAAGATTTTGGGAAGTGTGATTAGTCACCTAGTGCCATGATTGCATGTATTCAATGACATATGTCCACTTAATCAATTTATTGTTGGTCATTTTGAAATAAAAGAATGGTTTGTGCAAAAATTTATGCTTGACCCTTTTAAATTATGACTAGAACTTGTACTAACATGTTTTCATATTTCTAAGAAATTCACAAAAGTTTCATCATTTTCATGCCATATAACACTGTACAATAACTTATGTCTTTAACCATGTATCTTCTTGTGCCCCCGCCCCCCCCCTCTCGTGTGTGTGTTTGCTCTGAATATTTTCTCGCTCAAAAAGAGTCGCTCGCCTCACAGTAGGACTCCTATGTCTTCATAGTTGGAGGCACAATAGTAAGCCGGGGTTCAAAGCTCCAGAAAGTGGTCTCACTTTCTACCACAAAAGTAGAGTATGTAGCAATGGCAGAAGCAAGCAAAGAAATTATGTGGCTTGATAGATTCTTAGAAGAGCTTGGATACAAGCAAGACAATTGTGTCTTGTATAGTGATAGCCAAAGTGTTATCCATCTTGCAAGAAATTAAGCCTTTCATTCAAGGACAAAGGACATTGAGGTGAGATATCACTTCATATGCACTCTTTTGGAAGAGGGACATCTAAAGCAAGGAAAGGTGCATACAAGTGAAAATCTTGTAGATATGTTTACAAAGGTGGTCAACAAGCACTATGAAAATCTCTAATCGTTTACCGCATTTTGTAGAGAGAATGTGTAAATTCAATGAGAGAAACAAAAGAGAGAAGGGTGGGTTTTTTTTGTGTTTAAAGTATTACCACGACTTTATCCGCTATTATTACTGATGTTATTACCGCGCTCATTATCGTCGTTATATCCGCTGCCCAAATTTAGCGCCTAAACTTTCAAATTCTAGCTTAACCCCTCCCCCCCCTTCCCCCTCCCCCCCCCCCCCCCCCCCCCCCCCAAATCAAATTTTGGTGTTTTCCTCCTCTAAAAAAAAAAAAAAGAATATTGTATATAATTTTCAAATATGAAAAGAAGAGAAAGAAATAGAGAGAGAGAAAGAGAAAGAGGGGGGAGAAGGAGGTGGGGGATATAAGGCCCGGTTCAGACGCTGCGACGGAAATGCTTCCCACAGGGGCGTCTAAGCTGGGTGGCAAAAGCCTATTTGCTGCAACAGGTATCATCTTCCTTAGGGCCCGCCATTTTTCTTCCGGCACCCCCCCTCGGAAGAGCTGCTGGCCTCTGTCCACCTCTCTCTGTTTTTCACTCTTCTTCCTCCAACACCGTTTAGACGAGGCGGCGGTAGACCTGCACAAAGCCTTTCTTCCTCCAGCCTCGTCTAAACCCAGCCTAAGATTAGACTTGGTTACAACTAAAATAATCATTGTCAATTGATTAACATAATTGAGAATATTCTCAAATCTAAAGAGAGGAAGAGGAGGGGAGAGAGGTGAATGGATTACACGACCAAAAAACTTCATAACTGCAAAATGTTTATGAATCATGTTCCAAAAGTTCTCTACATGAAGCATCATCCAATTCTAAGCCCATGGCTCCTAAATCAATAAAGAGAGAAATAGAATTGTGGTTTGTGGATGCATTGCCAGCTGCATCATCTTCGAGTTCATCATCCTCTATCTCATCATCTTCATCATCATGACAATCATCCTCGCTAAGACTTGCTACCGTCGGACTTGATTCATCGACCTCCCTCTCCTCTGTTTTCACCTCATCCAAAGGCCGAGGTGGAAGAGGGTCGAAGATAGTCTCCACTTCATTAGTGGAAAAAATGGTTCTCCCCCGATGTGTTATGGGAATTACGAACCAAAGTTTTGGTTGGTGGATTGCTGGGATATAGATGACCTATAAAATAGAAGCTCAAAGTGAGTAACATTGGTATAACTAACGCTACAAGTAAATAAGAATAAAAAAGGTACATGTCACTCACCTGCTCACGATTGCTCGGTAAAACTAAATTGTCATATCTCCCTGTGTGATGCACACTAGAGTCCACCATGTAGAGGCCATTCTCATGTCTTCTATACACATTTGCAAACCACTTGCACTCAAAGATGAAGCTATGAAAGGTTCTAAACTTAACCTGTAGTATCCTTTCAATAGTTTCACAGTACCTGGCTTCATCACCGTCTGTGTCAAAGTTTCCCATGATGGCACAATCCATGGTGGTTCTACGCTCGTCAATGTGGCGCGTACGAAAGTGACGACCCTTTGACCACATAGAGTTAAAGGGAAGGCACTACAAAATAGAACATTATATTAGTTTATCAAATACATATTAAAGATAATTTCAAGAAATAGCGAGACAATATGGTTTAGGTATATGAGTACTCTACCTTTGAACGGAGCCTCTTGTATACTCCCATTCTTTGTTGGCGATGTCTTCTCCGCGCGCTTTTGCCTCGGCCATTCTCTCATGAATCCACTCTGCACTAATGAGATCTGGGAAACATGCAAGGTGTCTAGGCACTGGGGGTGCCCTCCTTCCTCCATGTGCTTGTTTCAATGCTTCCCTCTCTTGCAAATGCCTGGCCTTTGCCACTGTCCACAAGTCCACCCACTTGGTCATAATCTTTGCATTGAGAATGCAAAAGTTATCGACCACTCGGGATAGATTCATATCCATGTTAAGTAGTTTCCCCTTTCCACTTGTCAAGTGTTAAGTCATCCTTGCATCTTCCTCGTTTGACCATATACGAGGCATTGAAGGATCAACTTGTGCCAAATACTCTGATATGTAAACAAGTGCCTCTTGAACAATCCACCCTTCGATCATACATGCCTCTGGTTGAGACCGTAGCCGCACAAAATCTTTGAGAGTCTTTAAAAACCTCTCTAAGAAGAACATCCATCATGCGTGCACTACTCCACCTATAGCTATCTCCTCCACCACGTGAACCAAGAGGTGAATTTGGCTAAGAAGGAACGATCGAGGAAATGCATCTTCAATGGCACACACAGTTTTCGTTGCAAGTGTTTGAGCATTAGGGATAGCATCTATTTTGATTTCCTTGGAGTTCACAAATCTATAAGAAAACACACAAAGATACACTAAGTGCTAGTTGAAATTATTGTGTACATTAAAAATATGTAGTTGAGTGGAGTCTTGTGGTGTACCTTACTAGCTCTCCTAATTTGAAAATAGCATCCCTGACTTTCTTGTCCCGACATATACACATACTCACTGCTAGAATGAACTACAATGTAAATCAGGGAAAGGGAAAGTGAGTGATAGTCATACACACAAACTATAGATAGAATAGGGAGTATGAAGAGTACCTGAAGCATTTTGTGCCAATCGTGGGACTTCAACCCATACAATTGAACACTTCCACCCTTCTTCGCTTTTCTGAAAGCTCCCTTTAACGACCTCATGTATCCTATTGGTGTGCGAATAGAGGCGATGGTACCCTTCACCTTGTCTAATTCTTCTTTTGCTAGCATCCATGGTGCTTTAGGAAGCACAATCTTTCCATTTGGGGCACGCCCTAGAGTGGCAAAGGTGGGGAGACGTTTTAAAAGCCTCAAATCCTCCCTCACACCCAAAGAGTCCTTCTTGCGAATAATGTGGTCCCATAGTGTTTGGGCTACATTCTTGAATATGTGCATGGGATCCAAGAGGTGTTGTATTTTTAAGTCCTTCCAATATGGAAGCCTTGAAAATATGGAATACCTTGACATAGCTTTTGGTGGAGGACACGGAGCCGGATTGTTGTTGTGGTGTTCCTCCCAAATGGTTGCCCAATCTGCCATCGTGAGCTTTAGAGGAGCCTTCCCATTTGTTGCAGCCTTGTGCTTGTTATGCCCTTGGGGTAAGAAATGATGATTGCTTGGATAGATTACCTTGCGCAAGGAATCTGTCCTCTCCGTCACCAACGATGGCCCGCAAGTAGGACATGCATTGTGCCCCAATGTGGACAACCCTACATACATATCATATGGTTAGAGAGATGAGTGAACTAAAGTGAGCTAAAGGGAGAGAGGGAATGAGAGAAAGAGAGATAGAGGACAGGGGGTTACCAGAAATCTCTCCAAGCCTAAGATAGTCGTGCATAGTCCACATAAGGATTCCCCTCACTTGAGCCTCTCTCCCCCCCTTTGCAAGTGAGACATCGACAACAAGAATGCCTCTTCATAACTCCTCCAACTCTTCGATGAGGGGTTTGAGGTAAATGTCAATATTTGACACTTTGTACTTCCCTGGCATAAGAAAGGAAAGAAGTATATTGCCCTTCGTGGTTGTCTCCCATGGTGGAATATTGTAGTTGACGAGAGAGAGAGAGATTTAAAGAGAGGGAGAGAAATCTTAGATAGAGGGAGATAAATGTTAGATAGAGAGAGAGAAATAGATAAAGAGGGAGAGAAATGTTAGATAGAGAGAGATAAATGTTAGATGGAGAGAAAAATAGATAAAGAGAGTGAGAGACAAAGAGGGATAGAGGTAGATAAATAGAGAGAGAGAGAATTAATGAGAGGGATATATATATATATATATATATATATATATATATAGAGAGAGAGAGAGAGAGAGAGAGAGAGAGAGGGAGGGAGAGAGGGAAAGAGGGAGATATAAGAGAGAGAGAGAGATAGGGATAGGGATAGAGAGAGAGAGATAGGGAGAGAAAGAGAGAGAGATAGAAATAGGGAAAGAGGGAGAGAGATAGGGATAGGGATAGAGGGAGAGATAGGAGAGAGAGAGATAGGGATAGGGATAGAGAGAGAGAAAGAAAGAAAGAGAGAGAGAGAGAGAGAGAGAGAGAGAGAGAGAGAGAGAGAGAGAGAGAGAGATAGAGAGAAGGAAATAGGGAGAGAGGGGGAGAGAGAGGGAGAGAAAGAGAGAGATAGAGGGGGAGAAAGAGAGGGAGAGAAAGAGAGGGAAAGAGAGAGAGAAAGGAAAAGAGGGAGAGAGAGAAGGAGAGAAGGAAAGAGGGAGAGAAAGAGAGAGAGAAAGTAGATAGAGGGAGAGAAAGGGAAAGAGGGAGAGAAAGAGATAGAGAGAAAAATAGATAGAAAGAGAGAGAGATAGAGGGAGAGATAGAGTGAGAGAGGGAAAGAGGGAGAGAAAGAGAGAGATAGAGGGAGACATAGTGAGAGAGAAAGAAAGAGAGGGAAAGAGGGAGAGAAAGTAGATAGAGGGAGAAATAGGGAAAGAGGGAGAGAGAGAAGGAGAGAGGGAAAGAGGGAGAGAAAGAGAGAGAGAAACTAGATAGAGGGAGAGAGGGAGAGATAGAGGGAGAGAGGGAAAGAGGGAGAGAGGGAGAGAAAGAGAGAGATAGAGGGAGAGAAAGATAAGGAAAGAGAGAAAGTAGATAGAGAGGGAGAGAAAGAGAGGAATAGAGAGCGATAAGGAAAGAGAGAGAGAGAGAGAGAGAGAGAGGAAAGAGGGAGAGAGAGAAAGAAGCTAAGGAGATGCAAATTGGGCTCCAAAGGGATACCTGAGCAACCAGCACCAAGATACCTTCAAGGTGAGGACGCTTTGTTGAGCGAAGGGCAGTCCATCCCCAAGCTTGGAGGGTGTAGGTAGAAGACAAGGGGTTCCACTTGTAAAACATGATGATCTATGTTTTGCAATAACGGGATAAAGCGGCTGCCTCAGTTTGTGAGGCCAATCTAGGACATGGTGGATGTCCCTGGGGTCGCTCTTGTGGACGTACGCGAATCCCGAAAAAGTGGTGCCCAAGTCCAAAGCCACTATGACCTTAGCCGAGACCTCCATGCCCCGGTAGAAGATGTCGTCCATGTTTGGCTTCTCATCTCTAAGAGTGCTTGCTTTACATGGAGGCGCAGATATGACTCTGGGATGGAGCTTCTGCTTCGTAGTTCAACTGCACGACCAAGAAGGTGAGAGAGAGAGAGAGAGAGAGAGAGAGAGAGAGAGAGAGAGAGAGAGAGAGAGAGACTCAATGAGAGAAATAGAATTACTTATTGCATTACATTGGAATTGTAATGTTACAATCAATTGATCACTTAGATGTTGAATTTAGGTGCAGCCAACACAAAATGATGGCTACATTTACAACCTTAACATATATATGTGTGTACATATATATCTGTTTATGCATGTATGTAGGCACTAAGTACGGGAGCATAGCATCCGAAGGTTAGACGCTTCCTCTTGGGTATAGTCCTTTTTTAATAATGGCGTTGCGGTCATTGATCCATTCATGCATGGATTACCTCAATGTACCTTTGGTTTTACCACGGTTGGAGACTATGATAATATCTAAAGAGGTGCAGTTGACCTTTGGTACTACTAGCCTCTACTTAGGTCTACTAGTATGTGTATGTATCTATGTGTTTGTGTGCTAATATATATATCTTCTGGGAGAGAATTGTAATGTTACGATCAATTGATCACTTAGACGTTGAATTTTGGTGCAGCCAACACAAAACAATGGATACATTTACAACCTTAACATATATATGTGTGTACATATATATCTGTTTATGCATGTATGTAGGCACTAAGTACGGGAGCATAGCATCCGAAGGTTAGACGCTTCCTCTTGGGTATAGTCCTTTTTTAATCGTGGCATTACAGTCATTGATCCACTTATGCTCGGATTACCGCAACGTACCTTTGGTTTTACCACGGTTGAGATTGCGATGATATCTAAAGAGGTGCAGTTGACCTTTGGCACTACTAGCCTCTACTTAGGTCTACTAGTATGTATATGTATCTACGTGTTTGTGAGCTAATATACTTGTGTACGTATTTATAGATGAGTGAGTAGGGTGGAAATGTTAATCTTATATTGCTCTTTGTAATGTAGATGTCAGACGACAGACCAACTGGTGAGGAGCAGCCAGCTGGCTCTTCTTTTGGTTGGTTAACATCTCAGGTGGACTCCCACCCGGGGTAGACATCGCCTCTAGTGGACCCGAGTCTTGAGTCGGTGAGAACAAGTAAAGAAATAAATAATGTTTCTACGTAGTTAACCATAAACCATGAGTGTCATAGATTTTTTTTTTGTTATTTGCAGGCATGGCCATCCTACACCTACCCTTCTCAGATTCCTCCACCGGTCATAGATCGTGACTTACATCAGGCTATCTCTTTACGAGAGCAGTACCTCCGTTCGACGGAGGATTTGTTTGGCCGCTACATTCCGCAACAGCTTGCGACCTACGGCATTTCTACGCAGACTACACCATGGGGGAGTCAGGGAGGGACTCCTTACCTACAGAGCCTCGCACTGATGGCACCTCCCCCTACTCTCCCTTCCTATTGTCCTACTCCTATTCCATCGTAGGGTCCTACTCCCCTTGCATCGCAGGGTCCTACTCCCATGGCATCATAGGGTCCTACGCCACTCCATCCCACTCCGGCTTTGCCATAACATCATCGACGGACTTCCTCTGGCAGCACGCGTCGACGCTCGTCTCAGGGTAGCGAGCGCCGTGAGAGACGAAGCGACGACGGATCTTGTGGTTTTGCATGTTTTGGTAGTGGTGGGGGAACGGAGTCCCCACTTTCAGAGCGTACTGTCCCTGATGCACAGGACGAGGATACTGACGAACCCATGCCAGACATGCATGGGCGCTACTACAGGGTTAAATATGGCGGGGAGGTGGATTTTGGCACAGCACAGGGCAGGGCATTTCGACGCCATCTACAAATTCTTATACATTCAATGTATAAAAATTGTTTTATAAAGTTTAGAGACTAATTTCCCGATCATGCACAGTACATTGAGGACGCTCTGCTAGCTAGATTTCCAAACGCTCCCGATCAACGTTTTTCACAACAATGGTTGGAGGGCTACATAAAGACATTTCTAAAAAACAAGCAGTCCAATGTGTGGCGTGCAGTAGTCAACCAGTCAGATCCAGATAGGAGTTACCACGGTGGCAACATGGCAGACGCGGAGTGGGAGTGGGCAATTCAAGAGAAGAGTGATCAAGCTGCGACGGGCTCATCATATAGACACAACGCGAGGCCCACACAAGACAAACTCCCATGCACTATGGCTCAGGAGGCAAGGGAGCTTGGAAGGATAAATATGTAAGATTATTTGAATTATAACGTCGATCGGTGATTATAAAGATTGTAGTTGATGATTTGGTATTGTTATTGCTAACTTAGGAAAATGTCACTCTCTCTCTTGACCAACCAGAGAGATGGTCAAGTATCGGGAGCAACATACAGAATTTGATACTTGGTGATGGTTGTTCGAAAACAACCACATCTCTCGCGAGCAATTCGATGCGGCGGTTGGATCACTACAAGCGGTAAGTTTAAACAAGTTATTTTGTATCAATTGTTTTGAGCTGTGGATAAGTGTTTAATTTGGTTTGGGTTTATGTAGAGTCAAAGTGATCGTGCCTCTAGACGACGACAAGGATTAGATAAAAAAATATTTTGTCAAAACTTTCGTAAAGTCCCAATGTGACAGAATGTATTTATAGCTATTTACTTTTTATTGTAACTTTTTTAAATAGTTAATTTTCTACATTTTTAATTGTCAAGGTAAAGTAAATTCAATTTCAGTTCTTTGGTATTTTTTATACTCTTCCAAAAAAATTTTGATGTTTTATTGTTTTATGCATGTCAAAAATAAAGGTGCTCATTTGGGCCACCCAAATTTGGTTGGCCCAAATGAGCATCTTTATTTTTGAATTGGCGTGTAGCGGTAATAAGCGCGGTAATAACAATGGCAAATGTCGCGGTCATAGCAGCGGGGATATTGCAGCGACTATTACCGCGCTTATTGCTGAGAAACCACTACCGCGTTCATAGCCGCGGTTATTAGCGCCCCCGCAAATTTTTCTCTCTCCTTTTTCCTTTGTTTTTTCGTGGCAATATTAGCGGTTATAGACAACTCCTCTTATAGTGAAGGAGAAGTTGAGCTTTTGATAAGAAGCCAGGATGGAAAGCAGTCACAGGTTTGGTTTGAAGATCAGTCTCCAAGTGGGATATTGTTAAGTATGAAGCCTGATTTACCCCTTGTATTTTTTTGTGGTAAAAACACACATTTGTAAGGCCCCCATTATGAGGAGAAGCCATATGCTGCAGCGGTAGGTTCTCTAATGTATGCTATGGTCTGGACAAGGCCAAACATTGCACATGTAGTGGGAGTTGTAAGTAGATTCATGGACAATCTAGGTAAAGAGCATTGGCAAGCTGTGAAGTGGATACTTAGGTATCTAAAAGGGACAACAACAAATGCTTTGTATTTTGGAGGCATTGATATTTTTTTGCAAGGGTATGCTATTGCAAATATGGAAGGTGACAAAGATAGTCAAAGGAGCACTACTGGCTATCCAAAGCAAGGAGAGAGGTCAAAGCAACTCATAAAAAGAAATCACCCAAAAAAGGATTTGATATCAAGATCCCACATCCAAAGAAGATAATATTTTCTCAAAAAGTGAAATTCTCGAGGGAGATTAAACACTATGTGAGAAGTGAAACATCAGTTAGTTAACTGAAGGATTGGTTATCCAATATAGATTTTGAGATGTGAGATTCTCGTCTACCCTATTTTTTTGCAAAGCCTAGTTAAATCTAAGGGTGTAATTGTGTTAGCCCTCTAGCTAACACTAGAGTCTACATACAACCAAAGTGTAATCTAGTTCCTGCAAAGCATTGCGTACTCTCCTACTTTCTTCTCAAGCTCAAAACTCTCTCATGAAGTGTCTATTCGAAGTGTCGTCTGCTTCATCATGCTCATATGTGAAATCTCTTCGCAGCATTGTGCTCCTCTCATGGTTAAATTGTGTTTTGTTTCAGCTTACCTTCTCCTTAATCTAATCATATCTCAGGATTTACATAGCAAAACCACATTTTATGCATTGGAGAGGTGTTGTGGCATCATTGCTAAGCTCTAGGGTGCATTCGTGACTGAAAACGGTTAGGTCAAAGCTGTGTTGTATTTGGCAAGTGTTCAAAAGGGAGATTAGAGGGCATAGGAATATGTCTTTAGATGTTGCCTACCTATCCTATGGGTTTAGTCTCATTTGGACTTTGTTTGCTTAGTGAATCAATGAGATTTTCTTGCAGTGTCATAGTTGCGACATTTGCTACTTGACATGTGGTTTGGTGTAGTGCTTTTTTTCTCAGGCCTAAATATTTGGGTGCAAAATTGGGTCAAAACTGCTTCCACTTTGAACATACAAAAAATTGAGACCAAGAACACTTGAAACTGAACAAAAATTTGTAAGACTCATTTATAGGTCTTAAAATACCTTGTTACAATTATGGAAGGTGAAAAAGTGGAAAAAACTTGCAAAATTGGGCACCTAGATAATAAGAATGCTTAATATCGCGGGGCTTGAAAAAGAAAAATTTTGACAATCCAGACCAGCAAAATGGTGTGCCATTGAAAAAAATGGACAAATTATGAAACAATTGAGTGCTATTACAAGTCTAAATATGATGGAATGTCAAGTATGTGCCATTGAGATAACAAGGACTCCGATGTATAGATATCTGCCTAACATGGGCTTGATACGTCAAAAATCATCTATGGCTATGAAGAGACCACAATTGGTATTAGGTCAGTAGCCACCTTTACCAGGAGATAATGTTGCACCAGTCAAGTACATGCTTCCTGAAGGGAAGTGGATGAGAACTCTCTGGTACCAATTACGCCATACAATGAAGAAAATTCATTGACCTTGGGAGTAGAGGACAAGTGGTACAGTCAGCATAAATGTTTCAAGTGTGGGGAGAAAGGACATGGCTATCGTTCTTGCCCCAAGAAGAATGCTCGCAATGAGACTCCTAGGGCTTCCACTATCGAAGCTCTAAAAGAGGATGCTCATTGCAAAGGATCATCACTTTCCTATTCTTGGGGAAAGATAAGAGAGCATGATGCCTTTATCTTGTTTGACCCTGGCTTGTCAACTCATAACTTCATATCAACGAAGCTGGCCACTAAGTTGGGCATTCAAGCTTTTGAGATGGGAGATATAATAATGGTTGCCACAGCTTTCAAGGGATAGCAAGCCTCCGTTACTCCCTTGATTGGGAAGTTGAGGCTTCATGTCCAAGGCTATGTCAACAAAGAAGACTTTTTCATCTCTCCTCTCTAACATGAGGATGCTATCCTAGGGGCGCCATGGTTTGATCGCATGGATGCCAATATGAAGCTCCCTAAAAAGAGAATCTACTTCACCTACAGGGAAAAGAACATGTATATAGATGCTAGTGAGTGTGGTTGCACTATTCCACTTGTAAATTCTCCTGCTTTCAATAAATCAATGAAGAGCTCAGTTTCTTTGTACATGATCTTTGTCAAAGAGTCTCTAAAAGATCCTAATGTTTCATCAAATCTAAATGGTAGGAATCAAGAAGAGTTAGACTTGTCTAAAATTGTTAAAGGATTCCAAGATGTGTTCATCGATGATATCCCAATAGACTTACCTCCAAAATGAGGGGATGATGACCATCGTATTGAGCTCCTTCCAAGAAGCTCACCACCTAACAAGCCTCCTTATTGAGTCTCTCAAGCTCAACAAGAGGAGATCATGAGGCAAGTACAAGAATTGGTTGACAAAGGGATGGTGAGGCCTAGTTCCTCTCCCTTTTGTTCTCTGGTCCTTTTAGTGCAAAAGATGGTACATACCGTATGTGTGTGGACTATCAAGCACTAAACCATATCACTATCAAAAAAATAATTCCCGTGCCTCAGGTAGAAGATCTATTTGATAAGCTACAAGGCTCTACCTACTTCAATAGGATTGACCTTAAAACTGGCTATCATCAAATAAAGATAGTGGATGAAGATACCCTGAAGACCGCGTTTTGCACAACGTTTGGTCTTTATGAATAGTCATGCCTTTTGGCTTGACTAATGCACCAGCTACGTCCAATCGTCCAATGGAGAAAAAATTTAGACCTTATCGCAAATTCAATGGAGTTGTTTTTGATGATATCATCATCTACTCCAAGTCTTTAAAGGAACATAAGCAACATCTCCAAGTGATTTTTCAAGCATTGACGGAGAACAAGCTTTTTCTCAACCAAAAGAAAAGCGATTTTTTCCTTCAAGAGATTCAATACCTAGGGCATATTATTTCTCAAGCTGGTATCCATATGGATCCATCAAAGTTAGAGGTAATAAAATCATGGCCTAACCCAAGGAATTTACATGAGCTAAGAAGCTTTATTGGTATGTGCACATACTATACACGCTTCATAGCAAAATTCTTTCAAATCGTAGGACCACTACATGACTTAACTAAGAAGAACGCAAAGTATGTATGGACGGCTAAGGAGAAAAATGCTTTTGATAAGCTCAAGGAGAAGCTTACCTCCCAACCAGTCCTCATGCTTCCGGATCTCTCAAAGCCATTTGAGGTCCAATGTGATGCTTGTGGTGATTGCCTTGGAGCAGTTTTGCTTCAAGAAGGGCATGCCATAGCATATGAGAGCCGAAGGCTCAATACGGATGAAGGAGTCTTGGGCATTTATGAGAAAGAGCTTTTAGCTGTTCTACATGTCCTAGACACATGGAAGCACTACCTATTGGGGACTTCATTTATCCTACGAACTGACCACCAAAGTCTCAAGTACTTCATGAAGCAAACTAAGCCTCTTTACAAACAAATGAGGTGGGCAAATTTTCTTCCGCAATTTAATTTCCATATTGCTCACATTGCTGGTAAGCACAATCAAGTGGCCGATGCACTTTCACGACAAAAGTTAATGCGGTGTCTATAGCTACTCATAATTATCTATCCTCTATGATAGATGAGTATGCTGCTGACCGTGACTTTAGAGACATAATGTTAGCCCTTGCTTTGGGGAAGAAAGAGGATCCATTCATATTGCAGGATGGTTATCTTCTCCATGGCAATAGGCTATGTGTTACACATTCCCTTTGTGCGAAAGTTATGTATGAATCCCATGATCCTCCCTATGCGGGGCATAGAGGTATTCAACCTACTCTTTGAGGAGTAGAGATGTATTTCTATTGGCCTACCATGAAAGTGGACATGCAAGAGCATGTTTCAAAATGGGTAGTATGCCAAAAGACCAAATATGATAGAGGGAAGCAACCTGGATTACTCTAGCCATTACCTTCTCAAATTCACCATGGGAGAGCATATACATGGATTTCATCTTTGGATTGCCCAAGTCTATCCATGGGAATACGGGAATATGGACAATAGTTGACAGGTTTAGCAAGCAAGCACACTTTATTCCTGTAAAAAATACTATTAAGGCTCACCAAATGGCAACTCTCTTCATATCACAAATTTTCAAACACCATGGAATTATCAACATCCATCATGTCAGATAGAGATCCTAGAATGACCAGTAATTTTTGGAAAGGTCTCTTTGAAAATCTAGGAACAAGATTGAATTTCTCTTGGCTTATCATCCATAAACGGATGGCCAAAGTGAGATAGCCAATCTTACGATACTCAATCTACTCAAGACTTATGTTACCGAAGTAGATCAACGTTCAAAATGGAAAAAAATTTTACCTCTTGTAGAGTATGCCTACAATAATACTGTACATACTTCTAAGGGAAAAGCACCTTTTGAGATCATTGAGGGAAGACCTAAAAGTCCCTTGCTACTCAAAGTACATGGGAAGATATCTCAACAAAGGCAAAAAGCTGCGGTTGACCGAAGGGCCTTAACATTCAAAGAAAATGATTGGGTCTTACTTAAGTTTCCTAAGGCTCGATAAAGGCAAATGATGAGAAAAAATCCTACGGGCCATCAAAAGTATTATGCTAAGTTAGCAAAAAGATACTATGGTCCTTTCCAAATCTTGAAGCCCATCAATGAGACGGCTTACCAACTCAAGTTGCCCAACTATTGGCTCATACACAATGCCTTTTATGTGAGGCTACTTAAGCCCTACAAAGGAGAGCCACCAAGTGAACCAATTATTTAAGACCCTCCTGAAGTTGAAGATCAAGAAGCGGTGCCACAACCTGAAGCTATCCTTCGACATGAAGACAAAGTACTACGACATGGTAAGATTATCCATCGATATCTTATTAAGTTCAAAATTATTCTTTTGAAGATGCTAGATGGATGCAAGGAATACAGATTAAGGATAGTATGAACCTTGTCAATGTTTACAATGCTACATTAGAGTAAGCAAATGTACAAATTTCTTTTAAATGACCCATGTTTTTGTCTTATAAGACTAGTTTTCTTTTTAACCGTGCACAAATTTACATAGTATGCATGCTTAGAATCATGTTTGTGATGACGAAGTCTCTCAAACACCAAGTAGAATTTGTTACTCTACTTTGGGAGATGAAATAGACTAAAGAGCAGACATGTTTGCGGCAGCTATGTCTCCCAAGCACCAAAAGGATTAGTCATCCATCTTGAAAAGATGTCGTAGGGTAAAAAGGGATGCTCTACCCGCTAAGTCAGATTGAGTAATGACTAAGGCTTTATCTCTTCTATCTCATAGTCGAGGAAAACTATGACTTCAAGAGAGAGGTAATGTCATAAAATCTAATATCTAACCAACCCAAATGATTTTCTCATATTAAACTGATCACTTAATGTGGGAAAATAAACGGGAACAAGGGTTAAAATATAGAAATGTGCTTATAGATCTATCTCAACACGGGGCCAATGGTAAAGGGGCCCAAATGAGAGATGGTCTATCAAAGAGCAAGGCTAACCAATGGAGCATAAGACCTTAGGGTTAGATTTATTGAAGACCTCTACTAGTTAGTGTAAAATTCCTTTGACCTTAGGTAAGCTAGGCTAAGCTTGAGGTGGGAACCCAACCCAAGCTCGAGGTGCTTGTCATGCTTGAGGTACTTGTCGTGCTTGATTAAGGTGCTTGTCCTGCTGGATGATTAAGGTGCTTGATGTGGTTTGTTGTGCTTGCTTGAGATGCTTGTGGGAACACCCCCAAGCTAGAAGTGCTTTGTCATGCTTGATGAGGAAGGTGCTTGAGCACCAAAAGTCAAAGTGATCCCTACATAAGAGGGGTGAGCCCATATTGTAGGGGCTAGTGAGATAATACACACATGCACACACACACACACATTCAAGTTAACCCCAAGCCTTAAGAGGCAGCAAGGACACATGTCAAGCTCCTACCCATGTTATCTTCATGAGGTGCTTGAATCCTATTGACCAGGATTAAAAGGGGTCCAATCATAAATTACTTAAATTGACTAATTGTTTTTGCATTTATCAAGTCCTCTCTCTCAAAGGGGAAAGAGGGACACTTGTCCCAAGACTACCCCTGGCCTATTGCTAGAAATGGCCCAAGCTTGTAATTGGCTAGGCTTGGCATGAGCCAATGAGCTTCAAGCATGAGCTAGAAGAGGGGGTCAACCAAAGCAAGAAGAGGCCTTGCTTGCAGGGTATACTCACCCACACACACTCACACACACTCTCATTGAGGGCTATGCAAAGTGCAAGAGCTCCACCTCCTTCTCCAAGCTCCTTGAGAAGTTGAGACCCTACACCAACACTCTTGGCTATGGAGTGCAAACCCAACCAAGAGCCACGCTTCAATGCTTAAGCTTGCCATCTTCTCCCTCTTCATTACTATGCTATTATGTATGCTAGCAAGAAGAGTTATGATAAGTGAGGAACTAATTCTTTCTCTTATGAAATGTATCTTCTTCCTCTTCCCTACCCTCATTCCCTGCTATCTCTCTCCACCTTGAAGGTGTTTGAGGTCTTGGGACCGAGGCTTGGGATAGTTAAAGCTTTCTTCAAAGTATATGTTATGCTTGTGATGCATGAAGCTTTCCATCTTCATTGCATCACCTAGGTCACAAGGAACACAAAGATTGTATTGTAACAAGTCTCTCTCAATGGGAGAAATCATATTACAAATGCCTATTGGAGGGGGGACCGGCTCCATATAAATCCGGTCCTCAACTGTTGTCATGTTCTCTAAATTCTCTCTCTTGCAAAAGTATTGTTCATGCCAAGTTAACTAATTGCTATGATTATGTTGTTCTCTTCAACAATGTTCACCCGCTATTCTCACAAAATAATTTCTTAAAAGTATTCTCATAATTTCCGCTACTCTCAAATTAATAGGCCAATTCCATTACATGTAGCTAGATTCAATATTGGCTGGAGTGATGTATGAAGCATGACCTACCTGATTCCTCTCAACCCAAATTACATTGGCACTATAGAAAAGTTCCATTCACTTGGGAGTCTATTGAGGCATCATGTAGCAAGTGTAATGGAGATTCCCATATGTCTTGCATGCATCTTGTACTCAAGATCTTGCTTTTATTCGTCTCTATAACTATTTTTGTTGCTTCGTATGCAACTGTAGGAAGTCGATGTGAGGGGTCTTGATGCATCTTTATCATGTACTCTGCAACCCTTTCCATCCTCATAACCTTAATTGAAAGAGATTATGACTCAAGAAGTAGGAGCATAATTGGTGTTTGTATCACTGTGTGTTAACTTGGAGAAAGGTTGTAAGAAAGTGCTTTTGGACATTATCAAACTCTTTTCAAGTAGACTTTGAGATGCCCTTGCCACACATTTCAACTCCATAAAGAAGAATAGGTGTCTCTATTGTGTCAAAAAGGTTCTTCTTGTGAGAACCCAACATTTGACATCCCCTACATGACACATGTTCTCAAATGCATAGTATGCTCTCTTGGATAGCCCAAACAATGCATAGCCCCCGGGGGATTCACTATTAGTAATGGGGGATGTCACATGTGTGCATCAAAATTAGAAAACCCCCCTATGTACGGTATCTTACTTGCTAACCTACCCCCTACATACGGACAAGATACATACGTTATCGCAATGAGCCATCCCCCCTCATACGGATTTCATACAGGATGTAATGACCCACTATTTTATGTATACTAGTAACATAACAATTTTAGAATCACATGGTTTTGCAAAAAATACATGTTGAACTACAAATGAACAGAAATGTACATTGTAGTGTGTTTTCATTTGCAATAGATGTTAAGAGAACAAACGATGAAAAGCAAAAAATATAATGAATATAATAAATTAAAATAAACCAATCATTTCAATGTAATTTGTCAAAAAAAAAAGCATTTGCCTTGTAAACTGATACAAATCTCAATCACAAAAATATGATACTAGCCACCTACTTAGTAGGTTTTCCACATGGGGTTTAAGGCACATGTATGAAATGGATTGTTCTCTAAATAACAAATAATGCTTGCTCTTAAACAACCATGAAAAACTTCACTCATCAAATCAAAACACATTACAAAACAACCCATTAAAAGATTAATCATTTTGAACAAAAACAATTATATGTGATATGAATGCACGTCTATGCTTAAGCAAAATCCAACTTTTAAAAAAGCACCATCTATGTTTAGTTTTGAGTTTGTACATAAAATATAAATCTTAAAAATTTCGGTAGAATCTCCTTTGTACGGAGACCTCTTTCTAAAAAAAAATAGTATACCCTTTTCTTGGGCTCCCACATGGGATTTTCATCACATAATTTCTTTTTCCAAAAAAACCGTCCACCTCATCTTGGGCTCCCATGTGGGATTTAAGGATTATCTTACACCTTATAATCAAACACATTTTCAATAGAGTCGAAGTAATCTAACTTCAAAGTGGTGGTATGACCTGCATATCATAGTACATAGGAAACCTCCAATTACATAGTCTAATCACACGATTACCAAAAGGCCATGTCCACATCGATAGGTGATCATGTACAAAACAAACACAAAATGAAAACATAAAAGTAGCCTACCAAATCAACTTAAGAACCCTCAAAACCAAACTACATTCCAAGTGCTAGTATGTCATCTTTGGAAGACAAAAACATCACAATCTGAGCCTACTACAAGAGAAGTTCCTATTTGAAACGTGACCTTTTTATCCATTGAATAATAAATCCCACTTTTCACCCTTGTTAGTCTGTCCTTAGACAGAGATGGATTTCCATTTAGCTGACTCACAATAGTACTCTTACACATTTTCTAGCCATCTATCTCTACAAAAGAACATAACTGGGTCTGAACTTTCTCTTCTTCATCAACTATCTCATCAAACACATGGCATAACTCAGATTCTATGATTATCACGTCATCTTTGTCACATGTGCTCAACTCATTTTCACCTTCCTCTATCTCAAGAGGAACGTCATCAACAACTCCATAATCCAAAATTTGGTCATCTGCATTGGCAACCATTATAACTTCAAGATCTCTCTCTTGCCATGTGTCATGGCACCAAGAGATATCGTGAATGCCTAGTATTTTGCACACATCCTTCACTTCACAAAAGCTCTCTCTTAAAACTTGTACTATGTACTCATCACAAGATACAGACATGTAGTCACCAAGATTGGCAAATGGAACGCCAGGTGCATGATTCATTACAGCCCATATGCTTTCTTTCTTAGAGCGTGCTGCTCAAAAAACACTAGGCTATGCTAGACGTGTCTATATTTGTAATTATATACAAAATAAAGACATTGTGTATGTGTGACATGTTGGAATTAGGGTTGCAGAGAAACACACACAGCTTGGAGAAGACGAAGGAAGCTCTAGGTACACAACAAAGAGTGTATCACTTAGTGTGCAATGGAAAGATAGATAGCCCTAGAGTGATGGGCGTATATACAATGCACGGGGGAAAAAACCTCCTAAAGAGGGAAAAAATGCCCCGGCGGTCCTAGTGTGTTCACACACATCACTACCACATGTATATGGTAACAAATCCCCCCTGGAGTGATGCGGTGAACGAGAGCTGGCACATGAGTAAAGGGAAGTGCCATGCCCTAAGGACAGGATCAGTCCACAAAGGGGAGTAAGCCCAAAGCTTTGTGGAAAGCTTCAAGCTTCTCACGAGACAATGCCTTTGTGAAAAGATCTGCAAGGTTGTCCTGTGTTGGCACATAAGCCAAGCTGATCTCTCCTGCTGAGAGCCTCTCCCTGACATAGTGGTAATGCACCTCAATGTGCTTTGTGCGAGCATGAAAAACTGGGTTCCTCGCAACTGCCAATGCGCTCTGACTGTCAATGTAGATAGTGTTAGCAGTGTCCTGTCCAACACCCAAATCAGCCATAAGGCGTCTGAGCCATACACACTCAACCGTAGCTGTGAATACTGCCCTGTACTCAGCCTCACAACTCGAAGTGGCCACAGTAGGTTGCTTCTTGCTCAACCATGATATACATGAACTGCCAAGCATGAAACAAAAACCACTTGTGGACACTCTCGTGTCAAAACAACCAGCCCAATCTGAGTCCGAAAAAGCATGTAAGTCTGGCGGCAATGATCCCCCCTTGGGATAAAACAAGCCAAGATGTAAAGTGCCACTAAGGTAGCGGAAAATCCTCTTGACAGCCTGCCAATGCTTAGACCCTGGGCTATGCATAAATCTGTTGACGTGTGAGACTGCAAACTGAATATCTGGCCTCGTGTTGCATACATAGATGAGGCAACCATCAGCAGTTTGGTAAAGAGTGACATCAGCAGGATCGCGAGCATCATGTAGACTCAACTTCAAACCTGTTTCCATGGGAGTGGCAATAGGTTTGCAATCCTCAAGTCCAAACTTACATAGCAATGTCTCTATGTAACTTTTTTGACACAAGGCAATACCACCATCACACTGCTTAAACTGTATACCCAAGTAATGATGCAACAGTCCCAAATCTTTCATCTTGAAAGTATCTTCAAATCAGCCTTAAATTCAGCAATATGTCTCTCATTTGGTCCAGTGATCAGCAAATCATCAACATAAAGAACCACAATGAGAAATACATCATCCTCACGCTTTACATACAATGTGCTTTCTGTTGGACTGTTACGAAAGCCTCGTTTAACCAAATGAGTGTCAGCTTTCTCATACCAAGCACGAGGAGATTGCTTCAACCCATACAAAGCCTTGTTACATTTGCACACTTTATCCTCTTGTCCTTCTATGACAAAACCGCGAGGCTGCGTTACATAAACATCCTCAAATATGTCACCATTCAAGAAAGCAGTAACAATGTCTCATTGATGTACATCCCAACCAAAATGAGCTGCCAATGCACATAGAAAACGCACAGTAGTCATACGACAAGTGGGAGCAAAAGTCTCTTCATAATCTATGCCTTTTTGCTGTGCATAACCCTTTGCAACAAGTCGAGCCTTATGGCGATCGATCTCACCATCCGGCTTGCATTTCAACTTGTAAACCCACTTCGTACCAATGGCCTTTTTTCCAGGAGGCAAATCACATAAATTCCATGTGTCATTTTCTATAAGTGCATCATATTCTGATTGCATGGCAGCCATCCAATTTTTTGAATTCTGTGCTTCATCAAAAGTTAGAGGTTCCTCAACATCATGTAAACTAGACACAGCCAAAGCATAACAATCTGATGCATAAGATGCATGGTGAGAGCCTGAACGAGTACGACTAGACAAAGGTGCTCCAATTTACTGTCACGCAAAGTGTGCACCAGCTATTTTGGCATACCTCTAGCTTGCTCATTTTCAGCCCTTTCCTCATCAAGTACATCATGTACATCTGCATCAGTAATAGGCTGATCTGAAACATTTTAAGAAACCCCCATAGGCTGTACATTTGCCTCATTGGAACTTACATTCGTATTTCCACCATTGAAAAGAGGGAAAAAAGTGTCATAAATGTCCTGTGAGCTTACATTACTGTCTCTAGTACATGACAGCAAGGGCTGAACATAATCTTCCACAAACACTACATCCCGAGAAACCAGAATACGTTTTGTTTGTGGATGATACAACCTATAAACTTTGCTTTCAGCACTATAACCAACAAAAATACATTTGATAGCCTTATCATGCAATTTTCTGCGTTGCACTTGTGGCACCAAAGCATATGCCAAACAGCCAAAAACACGCATGTGCTCAATAGAAGGCTTTCTATCATGCCATGCTTCAGGTCACATCCTCCTGGGCTTAGTCGGGGGGGATTTGTTACCATATACATGTGATAGTGATGTGTGTGAACACACTAGGACCGCCGGGGCATTTTTTCCCTCTTTAGGAGGTTTTTCCCCTCGAGCATTGTATATACGCCCATCACTCTAGGGCTATCTATCTTTCCATTGCACACTAAGTTATACACTCTTTGTTGTGTGCCTAGAGCTTCCTTCATCTTCTCCAAGCTGTGTGTGTTTCTCTGCAACCCTAATTCCAACAATTGGTATCAGAGCAGGTCACGTCCTCCTGGGCTTAGTCGCAAGCTCCTCCAGCACACGCCTGTTCACTTTCTCCGATTTCAGTGAGCTTTGGCAAGCGTTTGCAGGTCGACAAATATTTTGGGAGGGCTCGAAGATTTTGGTTTGCTCAAAATTTTGATTTGGGCTCATTTCGGCCTCCGTTTCCACTACAGGCAGTACTGCACAAGCTATTTCGTCATTTTGTGCAGAATTTTTGCCAGTGCCATTTTCTGCATAATAGGTTCCTTATAGTCTTCTACGGTTTGTGCTATATAGCACAGGTTGTTCTCGCTCCGTTTCTCCTTTTTTCGGGCAGTTTTCACATCAAGTGCAACATTTACCATGGCTGACAACAACAACACAGATGTGTTCAAGATGTTTGCTGCCGAGGACAGGTTGGATGGGGACAACTACCCTATGTGGGCTTATATGATGCAACATGTTCTTATGTCAAAGGGTGTCTGAAACATTGTGCAGGGCATTGATGTACGTCCTGGTTCTGAGGATGTAGGCAATGTTGAGGATGTTGCAGGTCTTGTTGCAAGGATTGCTGCTGTTAGAGTTGTTTTGCCTACGGCAGAACAAGATCGTTGGGATGTTAAGGATGCGCAGGCTCATGCATTGATTGCATTGTCTATGAAGCGCACCATTGTTCCTCACATCCGTTCAGCAAAATCTGCAAAACAGACTTGGGATATTCTAACAGGTCTTTATGCAAGCCGCAATGAGGCTAAAATTGCTTTGCTGCGTAAAGAGCTGGAGTCAAAGATTATGCATGAGGAAGATGATATGGACACTTTCCTTGCTAGTGTCAAGGATATCAATGAGCAACTTATTTTTGCAGGTGCAGTTATTTCAGACAGTTCCCTTGTGCAGACTGTTCTTGATGCCTTACCAGATTCTTACCAGACTTTTGTTAGTACTTGGAGACTTATGACCCAAGGAAATCCAGAAGTTTTCAAGTTTGATGCATTATCCACATTGCTGTTGCAAGAGTCACTTTCCAAAAAAAAAAGGACTAGACAACGTGCAGTTGAACATGCTTTTATTGCTTCTCAAAGAAAGGGTGGTAACAACAATGCAGCCACTTCTTATGGTTCTGCTGCGAGTGGCAAAAATTCTGTTCCTGATGCTTTTGCTGGTAGCAATTCGTTTGGAAATTTTGGTGATAAGGGAAAAAAGAAAATGCGTTGCCATTATTGTAAAGCCAATGATCACTTGATCAAGTCGTGTCCTAAGTTGAAGGCCAAAGAGGCTAAGAAGAAAGAGGATGGTTCCACTCCAAATGCTGGTTCCACTACAAATGCAGCCATTGTTGAGTCTTCTGTGAAAGGAGACTGTGTTGCTGATGCCTGTTCCACTCCAAATGCTGGTTCCACTACAAATGCAGCCATTGTTGAGTCTTCTATGAAAGGAGACTGTGTTGCTGATGTTGATGCAGAATGGGCTTTTAGCGCAGAGTGCACTTACAATCCTACTGTCCATGATGCATGCTTGTCAGTTGCTGCAGATTCACATGTGTGGTATTTTGACAGTGGTGCTACAAAGCACATTACCTCACATCGTGAATTGTTTACCTCTCTCGAGTCTGTCCCTCATCGGAATTCAGTCACTTGTGCCGACAACGCCTCTTATCCAGTTCAAGGAGTTGGAAAGATTGTGCTCACTACTGTTAATGGCAGTTCCTTCACACTTGTTGATACACTTTATGTATCTAGGATCAAGAAGAATCTCTTGTCTGTATCCGTACTTGCTAGACTTGGACTTGTAGTCAAATTTGTGGATGACAGATGTACAGTTCATGATCTCAGATTTGGTGATGAAATTGTTGCATCTGGCCTTTTGTGCCGTGGGCTGTATAAGCTCACTTTGTATGACAAGTGTGGACAAAACTTTGCAAATGTTGTTGCAGATTCAAGGGCTATTTCAGATGAAAAACTTTGGCATGCACGTTTTGATCATCTGAATTTTGCCAGTTTGCTGTGTTTGCAGAAATCTGATATGGTTGCTTCTTTGCCGCCTCTTGAAGCACCTGTCAAACATGTTTGTGAAGGCTGTATTTTGCGTAAGATGCAGCGTTCTAAATTTCCAAAGGATGGTTCAGTTCGGGCCACATGTAGGTTGCAGCTTGTGCATAGTGATGTTTGTGGGCCCATGCAAACTCCGTCCTTGGGCAATTACCTGTACTTTGTGACTTTCATTGATGATTACTCCAGGCATGCATGGGTATTTCTGCTTAAAGCGAAGTCCAAAGTTTTTATGTGCTTCAAACAATTTCTGGCTATGGCTGAAAATGTCTCGAAATGTACTATGGGCACCCTCCGTTCCTATCGAGGGGGGGAGTATATATCTCATGAATTTAATGCATTTCTGGCTAGTCGTGGGATAACACACCAATGTATAGTGCCTTATACACCTCAGCAAAATGGTGTTGCTGAGAGGAAAAACAGGTCACTGACGGAAATGCACGATGTATGGTGGAAAGTCAAGCTTTGCCGCATTCTTTTTGGCTTGAGGCCATCATGTGTGCCACTTATGTACTTAACAGGTGTCCTACGAAAGCTTTGCAGTCTATTACTCCATATGAAGCATGGCATGATAGAAAGGCTTCTATTGAGCACATGCGTGTTTTTGGCTGTTTAGCATATGCTTTGGTGCCACAAGTGCAGCACAGAAAATTGGATGATAAGGTTGTGAAATGTATTTTTGTTGGTTATAGTGCTAAAAGCAAAGGTTACAGGTTGTATCATCCGCAAACAAAACGTATTCTGGTTTCTCAGGATGTAGTGTTTGTGGAAGATTCTGTTCAGCCCTTGCTGTCATGTACTAGAGACAATAATGTAAGCTCACAGGACATTTATGACACTTTGTTGCCTCTTTTCAATGGTGGAAATACGAATGTAAGTTTCAATGAGGCAAATGTACAACCTATGGGGGTTTCTGAAAATGTTTTGGATCAGCCTATTACTGATGCAGATGTACATGATGTACTTGATGAGGAAAGGGCTGAAAATGAGCAGGCTAGAGGTATGCCAAAATGGCTAGTGCACACTTTGCGTGACAGAAAATTGGATGCACCTTTTGTCTAGTCGTACTTGTTCAGGCTCTCGCCATGCATCTTATGCATCAGATTGTTATGCTTTGGCTGTGTCTAGTTTACATGATGTTGAGGAGCCTCTAACTTTTGATGAAGCACAGAATTCAAAAAATTGGATGGCTGCCATGCAATCAGAATATGATGCACTTATAGAAAATGACACATGGACTTTATGTGATTTGCCTCCTGGCAAAAAGGCCATTGGTACGAAGTGGGTTTACAAGTTGAAACGCAAGCCGGATGGTGAGATCGATCGCCATAAGGCTCGACTTGTTGCAAAGGGTTATGCACAGCAAAAAGGCATAGATTATGAAGAGACTTTTGCTCCCACTTGTCGTATGACTACTGTGCGTTTTCTATGTGCATTGGTAGCTCATTTTGGTTGGGATGTACATCAATCAGACATTGTTACTGCTTTCTTGAATGGTGACATATTTGAGGAAGTTTATGTAACGCAGCCTTGCGGTTTTTTCATAAAAGGACAAGAGGACAAAGTGTGCAAATGTAACAAGGCTTTGTATGGGTTGAAGCAATCTCCTCGTGCTTGGTATGAGAAAGCTGACACTCATTTGGTTAAACGAGGCTTTCGTAACAGTCCAACAGAAAGCACATTGTATGTAAAGCGTGAGGGTGATGTATTTCTCATTGTGGTTCTTTATGTCGATGATTTGATGATCACTGGACCAAATGAGAGACATATTGCTGAATTTAAGGCTGATTTGAATGCTACTTTCAAGATGAAAGATTTGGGGCTGTTGCATCATTATTTGGGTATACAGTTTAAGCAGTGTGATGGTGGTATTGCCTTGTGTCAAAAAAGTTACATAGAGACATTGCTATGTAAGTTTGGACTTGAGGATTGCAAACCTATTGCCACTCCCATGGAAACAGGTTTGAAGTTGAGTCTACATGATGCTGGCGATCCTGCTGATGTCACTCTTTACCAAACTGCTCTTGGCTGCCTCATTTATGTATGCAACACGAGGCCAGATATCCAGTTTGCAGTCTCACAGGTCAACAGATTTATGCATAGCCCAGGGTCTAAGCATTGGGAGGTTGTCAAGAGGATTTTCCGCTACCTTAGTGGCACTTTACATCTTGGCTTGTTTTATCCCAAGGGGGGATCATTGCCGCCAGACTTACATGCTTTTTTGGACTCAGATTGGGCTGGTTGTTTTGACACGAGAGTGTCCACAAGTGGTTTTTGTTTCATGCTTGGCAGTTCATGTATATCATGGTTGAGCAAGAAGCAACCTACTGTGGCCACTTCGAGTCGTGAGGCTGAGTACAGGGCAGTCTTCACAGCTACGGTTGAGTGTGTATGGCTCAGACGCCTTATGGCTGATTTGGGTGTTGGATAGGACACTGCCAACACTATCTACACTGACAGTCAGAGCGCATTGGCAGTTGCGAGGAACCCAGTTTTTCATGCTTGCACAAAGCACATTGAGGTGCATTACCATTATGTCAGGGAGAGGCTCTCAGTAGGAGAGATTAGCTTGGCTTATGTGCCAACACAGGACAACCTTGCAGATCTTATCACAAAGGCATTGTCTCATGAGAAGCTTGAAGCTTTCCACAAAGCTTTGGGCTTACTCCCCTTTGTGGACTGATCCTGTCCTCAGGGCATGGCACTTCCCTTTACTCATGTGCCAGCTCTCGTTCACCGCATCACTCCAAGGGGGATTTGTTACCATACACATGTGGTAGTGATGTGTGTGAACACACTAGGACCGCCGGGGCATTTTTTCCCTCTTTAGGAGGTTTTTTCCCCCGAGCATTGTATATATGTCCATCACTCTAGGGCTATCTATCTTTCCATTGCACACTAAGTTATACACTCTCTGTTGTGTGCCTAGAGCTTCCTTCGTCTTCTCCAAGCTGTGTGTGTTTCTCTGCAACCCTATTTCCAACAATTTTCCGTTAGTGACCTGTTTTTCCTTTCAGCAACACCATTTTGCTGAGGCATATATGGCACTGTACATTGGTGTTTTATCCCACGACTAGCCAGAAATGCATTAAATTCATGAGACATATACTCCCCCCCTTGATCGGAACGGAGGGTGCCCATAGTACATTTCGAGACATTTTCAGCCATAGCCAGAAATTGTTTGAAGCACATAAAAACTTCAGACTTCACTTTAAGCGGAAATACCCATGCATGCCTGGAGTAATCATCAATGAAAGTCACAAAGTACAGGTAATTGCCCAAGGACGGAGTTTGCATGGGCCCACAAACATCACTATGCACAAGCTGCAACCTGCATGTGGTCCGAGCTGAACCATCCTTTGGAAACTTAGAATGCTGCATCTTACCCAAAATACAGCCTTCACAAACATGTTTGACAGGTGCTTCAAGAGGCGGCAAAGAAGCAACCATATCAGATTTCTGCAAACGCAGCAAACTGGCAAAATTCAGATGACCAAAATGTGCATGCGAAAGTTTTGCATCTGAAATAGCCCTTGAATCTGCAACAACATTTGCAAAATTTTGTCCACACTTGTCATACAAAGTGAGCTTATACAGCCCACGGCACAAAAGCCCAGATGCAACAATTTCATCACCAAAATTGAGATCATGAACTGTACATCTGTCATCCACAAATTTGACTACAAGTCCAAGTCTAGCAAGCGCGGATACAGACAAGAGATTCTTCTTGATCCCAGGTACATAAAGTGCATCAACAAGTGTGAAAGAACTGCCATTAGTAGCAGTAAGCACAATCTTTCCAACTCCCTGAACTGGATAAGAGGCGTTGTTGGCACAATTGACTGAATTCCCATGAGGGACATACTCGAGAGAGGTAAACAATTCACGATGTGAGGTAATGTGCTTTGTAGCACCACTGTCAAAATACCACACATGTGAATCTGCAGCAACTGACAAGCATGCATCATGGACAACAGGATTGTAAGTGAACTCTGCGCTAAAAGCCCATTGTGCATCAACATGAACAACACAGTCTCCTTTCACAGAAGACTCAACAATGGCTGCATTTGTAGTGGAACCAGCATTTGGAGTGGAACAGGCATCAGCAACACAGTCTCCTTTCGCAGAAGACTCAACAATGGCTGCATTTGTAGTGGAACCAGCATTTGGAGTGGAACCATCCTCTTTCTTCTTAGCCTCTTTGGCCTTCAACTTAGGACACGACTTGATCAAGTGATCATTGGCTTTACAATAATGGCAACGCATCTTCTTTTTTCCCTTATCACCAGAATTTCCAGACGAATTGCTACCAGCAAAAGCATTAGGAACAGAATTTTTGCCACTCGCAGCAGAACCATAAGAAGTGGCTGCATTGCTGTTACCACCCTTTCTTTGAGAAGCAATAAAAGCATGTTCAACTGCACGCTGTCGAGTCCTATTTTTTTTGGAAAGTGACTCTTGCAATAGCAATGTGCATAATGCATCAAACTTGAAAACTTTTGGATTTCCTTGGGTCATAAGTCTCCAAGACGTACTAGCAAAAGTCTGGTAAGAATCTGGTAAGGCATCAAGAACAGTCTGCACAAGGGAACTGTCTGAAATAACTGCACCTGCAGAAATAAGTTGCTCATTGATATCCTTGACACTAGCAAGGAAAGTGTCCATATCATCTTACTCATGCATAATCTTTGACTCCAGCTCTTTACGCAGCAAAGCAATTTTAGCCTCATTGCAGCTTGCATAAAGACCTGCTAGAATATCCCAACCTTGTTTTGCAGATTTTGCTGAACGGATGTGAGGAAGAATGGTGCGCTTCACAGACAACGTAATCAATGCATGAGCCTGCGCATCCTTAACATCCCAACGATCTTGTTCTGCCGTAGGCAAAAAAACTCTAACAGCTGCAATCCTTGCAACAAGACCTGCAACATCCTCAACATCGCCTACATCCTCAGAACCAGGACGTACATCAATGCCCTGCACAATGTTCAAGACACCCTTTGACACAAGAACATGTTGCATCATATAAGCCCACATAGGGTAGTTGTCCCCATCCAACCTGTCCTCGGCAGCAAACATCTTGAACACATCTGTGTTGTTGTTGTCAGCCATGGTAAATGTTGCACCTGATGTGAAAACTGCCCGAAAATAGGAGAAACGGAGGGAGAACAACCTGTGCTATATAGCACAAACCGCAGAAGACTATAAGGCACTTGTTATGCAAAAAATGGCACTGACAGAAATTCTGCACAAAATGACGAAATAGCCTGTGCAGTACTGCCTATAGTGGAAACGGAGGCTGAAATGAGCCCAAATCAAAATTCTGAGCAAACCAAGCTCTTCGAGCCCTCCCAAAATATTTGTTGACCTGCGAACGGTTGCCAAAGCTCACTGAAATCGGAGAAAGTGAGCAGGCGTGTGCTGGAGCAGCTTGCGACTAAGCCGGGAGGACGTGACCTGCTCTAAAGAGGGAAAAAATTCCCCGGCGGTCCTAGTGTGTTCACACACATCACTACCACATGTATATGGTAACATGACACATAGACCCAGGTATGCTAGACGTGTCTTGGCAAGAAACTATAGCTCAAGATAACACACCCGGTCAAGCCATATGACCATGTGGGAATTTGAGACTATAGAATTTGTGACTACATGTAAAAGAAACTAACGATCTTAAGATCTTTAACGCTTTATATCGTTAAAAGAGTTACAACTACACATTTGGTAAGAGTGGATAGCTCAAGAGACCCGGTCAAGCCAAGTGGATAGCTAGAAGAACTGAAGGTAAAAATTGATAGCTCAAGATGGCACACCCGGTCAATCCATATGACCATGTGACAAATTGAGACTATATTTGTAATCATATACAAAATAAAGACATCGTGTATGTGTGACACATAGACCCAAGGTATGCTAAACGTGTCTTGACAAGAAACTATAGCTCAAGATAACACATTCGGCAAGCCATATGACCATGTGGGAAATTGAGACTATAGAATTTATAAGTACATGTAAAAGAAACTAACGATCTTAAAATCTTTAACGCCTTTTATCGTAAAAAGAGGCACAACTACACATTTGGTAAGAATGGATAGCTCAAGAGACCCGGTCAAGCCATATGGATAGCTAGAAGAACTGAAGGTAAAAATCGATAGCTCAAGATGGCACACCCGGTCAAGCCATATGACCATGTGACAAATTGAGACTATATTTGTAATTATATACAAAATAAAGACGTTGTGTATGTGTGACACATAGACCCAAGGTATGCTAGACGTGTCTATATTTGTAATTATATACAAAATAAAGATGTTGTCTATGTGTGACACATAGACCCAAGGTATGCTAAACGTGTCTATATTTGTAATTATATACAAAATAAAGACGTTGTGTATGTGTGACACATAGACCCAAGGTATGCTAAACGTGTCTTGGCAAGAAACTATAGCTCAAGATAACACACCCGGTCAAGCCATATGACCAGGTGGGATATTGAGACTATAGAATTTGTAACTACATGTAAAAGAAACTAGCGGTATTAAAATATTTAATGCTATGATGTCACACATCCAATTTGAGATTAAGTATATTCTTTATTGAATTAATACAACACTATCACCCAAAATTGTGAGTTAACAATAAAGATTGCGGCGTATTAAACTCTTGAAGACTGAAGCATATAAAATACTTTAACCATATAAAACACAAGGTTTACAAGCTCCAACACAAGGCATTTTCCAAGTTTCCAAGTATTTTTTTATTGAACACCTTTCACTATGGTAGATGGAATAGTTATTTAACAAAAAAACAATATACATTACATATACATAGTCCGCATTGTTTGGTGGAGAGTTGAACTCTTTACTAGACATTGAAAACTGAAATAATGCATTCTAATTTTCATAGATTATCACTAACTTGCAAAATCTAGGCTAGATTTCGAGCTTGCCTTGAAAAAATTTGACAAAATGTGACAAGATTTAGTGTAACTACCGATAGATGCTTCAAACTATGATCTAAAAGCCGATTTAGTGCATCAGACATGCAATAGAGAGGCTCAGGGAGTCAACAACATTTCCGATTGCAGTGGAAGAAGCCGGGACTCGGACGCCAGCTCCAGTAGGTCGCAACGTCAGGACTAAGCGTCACTAATCAGTAGGTCAGGACACAGATGCCATAGCTAAAGCCTAAGAGCATTGAGCAGGCAAAAATGAGTCACGACTAAAGTGAACTGAGAACTCACCCTACGTCTAGCAATCGCTTCGCTTGCAAGGTGCTGGCCTCCCATCGTGAGCGTCAACACAAACTCCTCCTCGCATCGTCATCATCCTTGCCGAAGAAGTCTGAAAAGAGGAAGCTTAATAAGATGAGGCCCAAGAAAGCCGTTGAGAACGCGAACTTGATGCAAGAGGCAGAGCTCATAACTACAAAACAACTACAAACCAAAGGCCTCAAAGCAAGTAGTCACATATTTAACTGATCAGTAGAGAAAAGCTAGCTTTTTTATGAGATGTAGCTATAGCAAAAAGAAAAAACCACCGTTCCAGGTATACAAGACACCATCAACCAGTTCGGTAGGATTAATGACACAATGCTGAAGACATTGAAGCTTTGGCCACTACAAAAGCTTGCATCATAGTGTATAGACAAACATCTCAAGCATAGAAACAATATTTAGTCTACAGATCAACATTAATTGAAGAAAGAGTTTGTGGCAAAGCCTTGCTAACTTGAAACAAATTTGGAATCCAGCACTGGCTGGGAGTGGTGAGCGTAGATCTAAAGCCAATGTCTACCAAGTGCGGTGAAAATTTCACTTAAAGAAATTTGACAACCTTCACTAAGGATAGATCTGAACATTGTTTTCAAACCTTCACTGAGGACAAATTTGAACATTGTTTTCAAACAAGACGATTGCACAGGCTAGCTACATTGTCAGATATAAACAAAACTGACAACAAAATCATTATACCAGACATAAATGGAACTGTAACATCGAAGAAATGGCAAAAAGGCATACAAAACAACATTTCACAGAATAAAATAGAATAAAGAACAATAGAAAAAGATCTTAAAGGCACTCACCTTGAAGGCAATCGTAGTTTTCAGCCTCTTTGTGGACAACGTCAAGGACATAATTAATGAGCTCCGTGCCTTTGGTGTAATGACCCTTGGCCTAGTTGTTGCCAGCTCTGGACTGGCCAAAGATGAAGTTATCAGGGCGGAAGATCTGCCCACAGGGGCCTGTTTGAACACTGTCCATAGTACCTGGCTCCAGATCCATGAGCACGCCGCGAGGCACATAGCACCCGTAGCTTGCCTCGTTGTAGTACACATTCACTCTCTCCAGTTGCACGTCAGTGTCGCCCTGTATGACCCCATGGGATCAATGCCGTGCTCTGTGTATACCACCTCCCAGAACTTGGCAGTTTTTTAGCCTGCTTAGCATCATATTGCTCAGAAATTAATGAGAACCAGCCAGATTCTCTATGATTTTCTTTGCTAGATACGCGTGCAATATAATACAGTGGTTTTCAATTCGGTGCTTCATGAAACCCACACACATTATAATGGATTCTTCAGGGGTCTTGATGGGAGGCGCCAAGATATCCCGCATATTTGCTCTTCCATGATTATCCTTCCCTTTTGTTGCTATTTCTCTTTTTCATGTTGTGATGATGATGATGATGGTTTGTACCTTGTTTAACTCAGTAGTTTGAGGCTCCCATCGGGGGGGACTACTGAAGCTTCCTTCACTTGCGCTCTGATGCCCATCCTGCAATTTGTCATGGCTACAACGGTGGTAGCAAGCTCGTCAATGATGATGGGAGCTCTCCTGCTCCTGCAGAGGTTAGTCTAGATTTGAAAACTGATCAATTTTCCACTCTATTGAAAGGGATGTGTGCAAGTAGGGGTACCAACTGAGGGAAATTCAAAACATCCCTCCTAAAGAGGGAATATTTGATCTGAGGCATGTGGGGAGATTGCAAAACGGAGGGGGGGGGGGGGGGGGGGGGGGGGGGGGGGGGGGGGGGGGGGGGGCACTATTGAAGTGGACAAAAGTCATGAGTGAGATCGCATAAGCAAGAGGGGATAAAGGTTGCACAAGCAAGAGGCGAAAGAGGGGGGGAAGACCAACACACACTCTGGAAGTTGTTGGCTGCATGAGGGGGAACCCACTGCCTGCCATGGGCTATGTGCTATTGTGCCATGCCAACTCTGGATTTCTTAAAATTTTATGAACTGCATCAAGAGCTGCGAGATGTGTGGGCTCAAGTGGTTATAACATTGCACCTGAGCACTACTAGGGATCAAGTTCGAAACTCTCCTTAACATTAATTTTAGGTAAGAGAAGAGAAATGGTTTGAGTCCTAAGGAAGAAAAGTTGGAATTCAAAGGAATTTGATAAAATAAGAGCTGAGCCAAAAGTAAGAAGAGCTAGTAGGGGATGTGTGCAAGTAAGTGCTCTAGATTTTGAAAAAAAAATAGAATGGAGACCCTTGAAAAAGAGTTCGTACTCATGCAAACAGCCCACATGCAAAGAGGAGACTTGCTGGTGTTGCTACAGGGCTACTCACTGCCCGTGCCTAGGAGAAAATATGAGTTATGACACGTTGGCTATAGCGACAATGCCATGCACATGCATCTCTCTCTCTCTCTCATATCCGTGTTAGCGGGCAAGGCAAGGAATCAAAGCATCCTTTACATGCCACCTGAACAAGGCAATGAGAACGCAACATGCCAGGCATGAGAAGGTGGGCTGGGGCTGCAGTAGGAGGAGGGTTGCACACAAGCGAAAAGGTCAAGTGGTTTAGGCCCAGCATGTAGTGCCCCGATCGCGGTTTTAGGCATGAGCCTCTAGCTGCTGATGTGGGGGTGCTCGCAGTTCTTCACGAAGTGAAACTCTGCAAGGTGCTTGGTGGCGAGAAGGTTTTGCAATATGCAAGTAAGGGGTCCGTCACATGTAGCGCAGGTCGGCTGTCACCCTTTTAGCACATAAAAGGCTGGTTGGTGCCTTTCTTCAATCGATGTAAAGCACATTTTTGAGCAAGGTAGAGGTCTCCAAAGATAAAGACAAATGTGTGTGTGTGTGTGTGTGTGTGTGTGTGTGTGGAGAGAGAGAGAGAGAGAGAGAGAGAGAGAGAGAGAGAGAGAGAGAGAGAGAGAGAGAGAGAGAGAGAGAGATTGAGGCAACCTTGATTGCATAGTTTGCCACGAGAGGCAAGGTCATACATGAGCCTATAATATTGTTGTTATTTGCTGGATTGATGAGAAATTTGAAGGCTTGGACAATATTTTGAGCTTTTCTAATATGGTAATGGGATCTTATCACAAAAAGAACCATTACAAGACTGTCTATTGTTTCATGGAATGATGTCATCAAACTGAAGGTGATAATTTGTTCCAATCGGTAGAGAAGGTAATTTAAGCATTATCTATACAAGAGCTACATAGCTAAAGTTGTATTGAACACCCTTTGAGCACTATAGTATTGTCGAACTATTTGGTGTAGTTCATACATAAGGGTACATTGTTGCCATCATGTTGCCATGAAAGGTGGTGAAACAAATATAGAGTGAAAATCTATGTTCTCATGATGTGTCATTTCTACATTTGAACTAGCATAATAAATACGAGCTTTAACATTCTCCATCCCTCTCTCTCTCTCTCTCTCTCTCTCTCTCTCACATAACAGGTCTTGAGTTCAACTCTCCTCGTCGGCTAGATCTTTAAGGTATCTTGGGATAGTTTCCTATGACGTTAAAACTCTCTTCTTCTTTTTCTTCTCCTCTCTCTTTTGTCCACTATTGAAGTGGACAAAAGTCATGAGTGAGATCGCATAAGCAAGAGGGGATAAAGGTTGCACAAGCAAGAGGCGAAAGAGGGGGGGAAGACCAACACACACTCTGGAAGTTGTTGGCTGCATGAGGGGGAACCCACTGCCTGCCATGGGCTATGTGCTATTGTGCCATGCCAACTCTGGA
>NC_140937.1:129708052-129713052 GCF_014529385.1 Adiantum capillus-veneris
GCACATGGCTCGTGGTGGGGAGGTTGGGGGTTCGAGACATGGAGTGCGGATTGACCCGAATTTACAAGACCCGAATTTACTTTTCTCCCCGATTTACCAAATGCCCCGAATTTACAAATGTGCATCTGACGGCCCAAATTATCTCAGCCGTCGATCCCGTTTGAAGTTGCCCGTGCAAGATAGTGTGGAGGAAGGTTGAGCGCAATTTGTGACACCTAATTTTCAAATAGAAAACCACCCCCCCCCCCCCCCCCCCGTCCGCGACGTCGCCCCACCCATCAATAGTGACAAGGTAACCGGTCATCCACTTATGTGACACAAAGGCTCTAATTTCTAAATGACTGGATAATCTCTCTCTCTCTCTCTCTCTCTCTCTCTCTCTCTCCAAGCACAGAAAGGCCTTAATGTTCAAAGAACAAAACTCTTCTTCCTCTCCAATGACCAGCAAAACATGATTAATATTTAACCCGCGGGCCTGTGTGACGTGGATTATGGGTTAGCTACCACTCTCCGACTCTCTACATTTCCCTCTCTCTCTCTCTGGAGTCTGGACAGAACGTGGCTCCTGAAACAAGTCTTGCAGAGCCTTGGAACTCCAAATTCAAACAAACAATAATCTCGATTGGCGGTTTGATTTGGTCTTTAAACCCGCTCGGCGTTTGCCATCGTGGCGAAGCAGCGCCTTCCGGTTCCCAGTCAACCTTCACCATCGGTTGACCAGTCACTGTCACCTGGCTAGCTTTTATTTATCCATCGCTGCTATGCAAAAAGCTGCGAGAGTATCCACAAAAACGATCCGCGAGCATCATGATCTGCGTTTATGCAACACGTACTAGAGCGTCTGACCTCAGGTTGCGTCAGGCTTTTCGATCGATGCGGCCAACCAGACTTTTGCAGCAACGTGAGGGGTGGGGAAAGAGAGGGACGGTTACATGAAGCAGCAGCCAAGCTGCGGCTAATATTTAAGGTGAGGCTAGTTGATGAGCATAAACAGCCAGCTAGCTAAGCTTATCATACAAACGCCTAGTGCAAGAGCTCAATATAGAGGAAGCTCGCTAGTCCTTATAGCTAGGAAGAGATAGGGAAGCCCCTGCGTATGTAGTGCTGCTCATGGCTATGCTGCTAGGGAACAGAGCTTTGTGGCTCCGTCCGGTTGCAGCATACACCGACAACTGTCAGGGGTCGTCGAAGTGTGGGTGCTGCTTCAGCCAGCAGGACTGCCGCAATGCCTTCGCCCGCTACACGGACGGCACCATCTACTCCGCCTACACGTCCAGGGTGTCTGGCCACTGCACCGCCATCTACCGATGCAAAGGTGCCTACGCCAAGGTGAGCGGAGCCGTGCTGAAGAAGCAGTTCCGGCATGTGTACGAGAACCAGCCGTGCCAGAAGTGCGGCAGCACACCTTCGCCAGCAACTGCGAGGCTACCCTCAACTACTGTAGCAGCTGTCGCGACTCCGGCAACCCCAACTAGCTGCCGAGCCCGCCATCCGCCCGCCATACTTCATCTTTACTTGGTGAGCCCAAGGCTCTTTTTGCAATATTTGAACGCAGAAGCCACCACGTGGCAATAGATTTTAATTTTTTTAAAACATGAAAAGCTCAATAAAAGAACACTCTGCCGTGAAAAGCTGTGAAGTGAATGAAATAAGAAAAGCGCTCTGCGTTGCTCAATTGCTAAGGTTCCCCAGAAGAGCTTCGTCTGCAGGGTTCTCTGGCCACTCTTTGCAAGAGCGTGCGCGCGTGAGAGAAAGAGAGATTACCCGTGAGTGGCTGATCCAACTTGAACTGCGTTACTCAGATTCAACAACCATGTGCCATGATCGGCCATCCTTCATGTTCATGGAAATGATATGCACCAGGTCCCGACTCCCCATGCCTAATTCTCAATTCTTTTCCGCCCAGCAAGCCGGGGAGAACCGGAAAGGAGCTGTACCGGAGACCTTAATTCAAACCCCAGTTATATTTCGCAGACCATCAAGCTGGAGGGTACTTCGGATGCTTGCCGACGTGATGAGCACTCTTAAAGATCATATATTTCGTGAGTGCAGCTCTACTGAAAGAGAAGATATCAGATTTCAATCGATGATCAGTTGGCCTAATCTGCTGGAGTCGAAACACCAAAAATTCATTGCCTTCGCAGGCCCGTTCGGCACAATTTTCAGCTGGTGCTTTCTGGCTGTTGGCAATGCAGACGACAGAGTCCTGAAGTAATTAAGCCTGTGACTTCAATGCTAGCTGCTTGCGCTTTTAGCATGTGAGGGAATTAGTGGCAGACATTGTTGAATATTGCCACTAGTGCAAGTCAATATAGTCTGACGAGCCATTGGCTTCAGCCGCACTCCTCATTTAGCTCTGTTCATAATATATAGCCTATCTGAAAAATTGATGAGGCAAGCATTTCGAAACGATCTGCAGACAAACAGAAAAATTTTCTCATGATCGGCAATTCAACGCAGAATATGGTGTTCGCGGGAGTTGGTTAATGTGTAGCTCCAAGGAGATGCAGTAGCATTGTAGCGGAAGTTAAGTAGTTAATCATGCAGCGGATGGACTCACGAAGGCAAGAATACATAATTGCTGACCGAAGAAGCTTACAACGCGCGCGCGCGTGCACACACACACACACACACACACACACACACACACACACACACACACACACACACACACACACACAGAGAGAGAGAGAGAGAGAGAGAGAGAGAGAGAGAGAGAGAGAGAGAGAGAGAGAGAGAGAGAGAGAGAGAGAGAAAGAATGTATTACTGATCAGAGGATGTAGCACATAAAGTTGCATCTATGTGTTTTGTGTATGGCAGGGAGGACATATATTCACAACACTACACATCCCAATTGCCAAAGTGCGACTCCAACGTCTCGACAACACTGCAAGGTCCATTATCTGCATCCAATTTCCCATGCACATATATTTGCTTGGTGCAACACATAAACGCTACGGGGCAGGGCACGACTTCCGTTTCTTATAGATTTTTGGAGAGACCACAGTGCCAACTCTCCACCATACTTTTGTATGGCACCTCTGTATGACGTGCACTGTATACTTTGCACTTTTAGTCTGTGATGTTTCAGTGCAAGATGATATGTTTAACTATTCACATTGCTTTTTTGTAGCTTGACTCACATATCGACTTGTAGATTGGACAATCAAAAGGCAGCAGTACAACATTGTAGGTCAGCAAAGCACTTCATTTATTGTTGCACTTCATTCATGCTTTATCTATTTGCTTGTTTTAGAATTTTTTGAATTACTTCCTCTGCTTCGGTTTATTTGGATCTCGTTTTCAAAACTATATACTCGATATTGTCGACCAACATCTACACATGCTAGTTACACACGCAACTCTTTGTATACGGCTGCTAGCCAATGCATGTGATGTATTACAGTAGTGAATACACAAGTAGTGAATGCATGAGGTGTATCACAGTAGTGAATTCACCTGTGCATCTTTCTTTAGCTCTAAATAATTGATACCATACTAGGTGTCTAACTAATTGATGACATACTATATATGTCCTTGTTTCTCCCATATTAGGTGTCTGCTAAAAGATTTCACTCCAAGCGTCAATAAGCTAGAGAGCAAATTACTGCCAACTTGAAACTAGCTTACCGTCCATATGCTAGGTACAGTCATGGTTTGAAAGTTACTGCATTGTATAAAGATTGGAGCATGCAATGTGATATCTTTGCTCACAATCTAGAAATGTCCCTCGTACATATATAGTGATAATCGAGGTCAACAGAAAAATAGAAAAGACACTCCTCCTGCCCTCACTTTTGCATTATTGTTGCGCGCTTTGCCATCAAAGGTGCAACATCAAGACTTAGCATCATTGCATCTACAATCCATTACCAATTCAAGATACCAACCATGAATCAATAGTATGCCCTCTCTATTCATGAGACCGATGAGCAATAATTGGACATAAAAGAGACAAATATTATAATTATACACGATCTATCCATGTTAACGTAAACGACTTTTGACCTTATCGTAAGACAAAATGGCAACGTAACAAGAAGTACATTGACAAATCCCTTCAACAATAAATGTCTTCTCATGTTCGGTGATCTTATCCAACTATCCTCAGTTTGTAGTCACGCACAGGAGCTTTGTAACACATGTAATATCACAAACTCGGTCCACTGGCTACATGTAACTTTGTACAAGATGTCATGCTCTATCATACATGCAACGAACCCTAAATTCCTTCATTTCTTTGACCATTATTATTGAAAGAAAACAAGCAGTAGATGAGATCAATTGCAGCTTGGGTGCATGTATTATAAATGAATTGCATGTGCATAACCACTCGCAAAAAGTATTATGGATTTTTCAAATGTATATCCCTTTCACGCACTGCCACCTTGTCAAATTAGTCATGCTCTTGTTCCCTTCAGTGCTAGATGCTAAATGTCAATTTGCATATGTCATGTTATATCCTATAGATGTTATATAGCGAGGCCCACCAAGCAAGACTAGTTGCAATATAGGGCCTATATGCCCAAAACTGTTTTAATGTCCTTGTAATTGCGGGGTTCTAATAATTTATTTTGCTACGGTTGGGAATTTATTCAGAGTCCTTCTCCTGTGTTCAATAAGATAAGCTCTGTGGGGACTGCCCATTCCAAAAATAAAGCTCATTCACCACTCTTTGTGTTGAGGTGAGTGGAGGACAATGGCAAGCACATGCACAAGAGGTTTTTGGACAAATTCTCACAATAATTCCCACATTGTGACTTACCTCAACATCATGAGCTTCTGTTCGAGAGGCACCACATACCTAGCTAGGTATGATTGGGGGCAGGGGACCGGGCGGGCGGTCCCCTGCCCCCAATCGTACCTAGCTAGGTATGCGGTGCCTCCCGATGTTCGGTCCCCTGCCCCCAATCGTACCTAGCTAGGTATGCAGTGCCTCTCGAACAAAAGCTCATGATGTTATTCATTGTATGAAAAACACAGGAAAAGACTCCGTTTT
>NC_140937.1:129715552-129748052 GCF_014529385.1 Adiantum capillus-veneris
ACATTAGCAACGCTCGTAGTGCGACGCTCAAAAATGAAAATCCACGGCGTCGCTATTTTCTTTGTTGCATAGCGACGCCCATAGTGACGTGGACAGGGGTAAAAAATAAACCGAGAGCGCCAAAAACTCAGATCTCAGATCCGAGTTTCGATGCTCTAGCGAAACAAGTAAACCCGTGCTCTCCCTCTCTCTCTTCTCTTCCACACACACACACACACACACACACACACACACACACACACACACACACACACGAGAAGAGGAAGGAGAGCCAGGTATGCTCCTTCCCTCTCCTCTCTCTCTCATGTTCCCTTCCCCCCTCTCTCTCTCTCTCACACACACACACATTGTGTCTTGCAAAGAGAGAGAGAGAGAGAGAGAGAGAGAGAGAGAGAGAGAGAGAGAGAGAGAGAGAAAGTCAAGAGAGAGAATGAGAATGATAATGAGAGAGAGAGAGAGAGAGAGAGAGAGAGAGAGAGAGAGAGAGAGAGAGAGAGAGACCAAAGAGAGAGAGCGGAAGAGAAGACGAAAAGAGAGAGGTAAGGGACAAAAACACACACACACACACACACACACACACAGAGAGAGAGAGAGAGAGAGAGAGAGAGAGAGAGAGAGAGAGAGAGAGAGATAAGTAGAGAAAATATGAAATGAAATGTTATACTAAGATTTAGGGTTAGGTTAAATTTAAAATTACATTTAAGATTAGGTTAGTTTAAAATCTAAGATTAAGTTAGATTACATTTAACGTATATTTAAAATTTATGCTAAATTTAAAATTAGGTTAGACTTAAGATTACGTTAAGATTTAAGATTAGGTTAGGTTACATTTAGGCTTAGGTTAGATTTAGGTTTATGTTGAGTTTAAGATTATGTTAGATTTAGATTTACGTTAGATTTAAAATTAGGGCAAGATTTAAGATTAGTTAGGTTAGATTTAAGCTAGATTACATTTAGGTTTAAGATTTAAGATTAGATTAGATTTAGGTTTATGTTGAGTTTAAGATTAGATTAGATTTAGATCTATGTTAGATTTAAGATTAAGACACGATTTAAGATTAGCTAGGTTAGATCTAAGATTAGATTAGATTTACATTTAAGTTAGATTACATTTAGGCTTATGTTAGATTTAAAACTAGATTAGATTCAGATTTATGTTGAGTTTAAGATTAGATTAGATCTAGATTTATGTTAGATTTAAGATTAGATTTTAGGGCATGTCAATGAAGGCTTTTCCCTAAGAGCAAATACAAGGTACACAACAATATGAATATTCCCATCATAATCTGACACCTATTAACTCATCCACTAACCATGTTCAATTGGCTCAGAATCACCATATGTTCAATTAGGTTAGATTTAAGATTAGATTTTGGATTTAGTTTTTATATTAAAGTCTACCTTTGAGATTATGGAAAAAAATTAGAGTTGGGCGAACGGTGATCCCTCTCTTCTTCTCTACGGATGCGACCTTAAGTTGAAAAGCTTTCAACGGCATGATACTCAGATTGGAGGCCAACATGTAATGTGCTAAGTAATCCCTCGAACAAGGATCTGTTGTGAAGAGATGTTAAGATGCTGTGAATTGCTACAGCTAGAGAAGAGGCAAAGGGGTTTTGTCCACTACATGCACTGTCATGTAGACGTGGGTGTGTAGATTTCTTGTACCCACAAATATAGGCATTGAAAAATAAAGACGAGATTATAACCCGGTGGTTCTAATCTCCGTGCACCTCTAGACCAAGGTGTGCAAGGATCAGACATGAATAGAGAATGTGAGGTAGTTTCATTAGGCAAAATTTGGACTCACAAAGGGACCCTTTAAGAAGTTTGACTTTACCTCTCTCTACCAAAACGGGCACATGGATAAATTTTTGCAAACAAACTCCAAAGTTGGCGGAGGTTTGACAGTTAGAATGTCCTCTTCAAGCTCTATCTACTGATATATAGCACGCCATGAAATTCCTCATATTTTAGAAGATTCTTTTTTTGATTCACCTATGATGTGACAACTCTGTCGGAATCTAAATGAATCTTCTAAAATATGAGTCAAGCAGAATACGTTAGGCCACAAGATGTAGCCTCTGACAACTCGGAGGATGATCATGCAGACCACATTCCCAACGAGGCAATGTTTTAGCCCGAGATCGCTGTGTACCGTATTTTTAATTCGTTGTGTAGATTGCTCAAAGAGCACATACTGCCAGCTGATAATGTGATGCCAGATTCTTGAGAGGAAGCAAGAAAGATCTTGCGAAAGTTGCGGATGGATTACAATTCGATTCATGCTTGTCGTAATGACTGCATTTTTTAGAGGGGAATACATAGACATGGAGAAGTGTCCGAAATGTGATTCCGAGAGATATCGAGTAGATCTCCACGGACAAAAAATTCCACAAAAGGTTTTGTGACATTTTCCTTTGCTTCCTCGCATCAAGAATTTCTTCAAATGTAAGTCCATGGCCGCGCTAGCATCATGGCACAAGGAGAATAGATCTTCGGATGGTGTGCTATGGATTCCTGCAGATTGTGCAGCTTGGAAGCATATAGATGATACATGGCCGGATTTCGCCAGGGAATCTCGAAATTTGCGCATAGGTTTGGCTATGGATGGCATAAATCCATTTGGTCAGAGATCAACATCTTACAGTTTATGGCCCGTTGTCACCGTCAACTACAACATTCCCCCGTGGTTGACAACTAAGAAGGGGTACCTATTTCTAATCTTGATTGTTCCGGGAGGTATAAAGCGAATAATATGGATGTGTATCTTTGTCCACTATTGGAAGAGCTACAACAATTGTGGATTGACATAGAAGTGATGGATATGACCCGACACACAGGTTGACGAAATGCTTTGATCAGAGGCATTCTAATGTGGACCATGCATGATTATCCCGGACTAACAGAATGCTCAGGTGATTTACACTCAAACCTAAACACTATAAATCTTGGTTTTTCTCAAGCTTATCTATTGTCATGTGTATACATGCAGGGCTTCAAACAAGTAGATATAGAGCATGTGTCGCATGTGGACCTAGACTTAATGCATGTCGGGCGCCCTCACTGAAGAAGCAAATCTACGAAGGTCATCAAGCGTATCTTCCAGAGAATCATGAGTTACGCGACGGATTTTTCGGAAGAGAGCCACCGAGGATGTCTACACAAGCATGGTTAGAGCAGAAGGAGATGTGTGATGGTTTGCCTCCAGGGTTGAAGAGACTCTCTCTATGGTTTGAGTTACCATATTGGCCCAGACTCATGATCAATCACTTGCTGGATCCAATGCACATATTCAAGAATGTGGATAATCTGTTGTGGGACTATCTGACCGGCAAGAAAGATACTTTGGGAGCCAAGGTTGATCTTAGAAATGTGGATCATATGGAGCAATATTGGCCATAGACAGCACCTGATGGATCAATAAAACTCCCTAAAGCGTCATGGATTTTGATAGGATCCCAAGAACGCAAAGTAAAAGAGACCATTCGACCTGTGCGGACCCCCATTGGCGTAATGCACTCGCTCCGAACGTGTTTCACTAAAGAAGGGAAGCTTACCGGTTTGGAGTCACACATCTGGCATAAAATGTGTCAGGTATGTTTGATGTGGAATATATCATAGTGCTAATTGTGTACCAAATTTGTGTGTGGAATTTATTTTTATTGCTAGACATGTTTTGCAATTTATTTTATCGGTGGCCATTGAGAGATGTTTGTCTTCTGACATCCGTAACACAATCTAGAAACTTGCAAAGTTGGTGCAATGGATATCACAAAAGGAGATCAATGTAGTCTCCATATCATTTGCCAAACTAAATGCTATGGAGGTTGTGTGCATGTTTGAGAAACACTTTCCTACTACCATGCTAACCATTCAGGTGCATCTTCTTGTTCAGATAGTTGATGAGGTGGAAATAGCTGGCACAATACATTCTAGATGGATGTTCTTTTTAGAACGTTTCTTGAAAACGCTCAAGGGATATGTGCATCAGAAGGCACGTCCAGAGGGTAGCATGGCAGAAGGTTGGCTGGTGTGTCCCTAGTTTACATTGGAGAGTGGCTAGACTGATTTGATAAAGCCTGAGACACGCTATGGTGAACCATAGATGATGAGCACATATTTGGGATTGTCATGTGCAATCTCGGTGTTGAGAAGAAGATGACGGAACATCTAGAGGCTAAAATCAACCGATTTTGCATGCTTCACAATCCAATGATGCAAAAGTGGATTTCACAATACAAGGATGCAAAGCAAGGGCGACAAAGGGCACAAATGTAGTGGAGACGGGGAAGACGATCACCGATGCATTATTCGGCGGGTATGGAGATCCTACCAACATTCATGAGCTTAAGATGGTTGCACAACCAATTGCAAAGCGCACAAGAGTGCGGTGAAGAAGTGACTGAGGAGGAGTGGGAGTACTCTCGAGGTTGCGCGACCAAGGTAAGTTTGCAATGTACGACTAGCGAATTTCTAGATGTTTGAACGGCCACTCATAATCTTTGTTGGTTATAGTATAAATCATAGACATCAGCATGGTGTAAAGGTCAACATTTTAGGGTGGAACCGATCAACAAAAAGCATTTTACACAAGATTGTGGAATCATGGCAAATTTTGAAAAGTCTAGTCGACGACGGTCCTCTGATGTAGATCTTGTAGTGGTGGAACTCAGTTACTTGGGCATGCTACAAGAGATTTTGAGGATTGATTATAGAGAATTTTTTGTCGACTTGTTCGATGTGCAATGGTTCAAGATAAACATGGAGGGTCGCTACGCTACTGTGCGCAGAGGAGAGTCTGGTTTCCTTGAGGTGGATTCAACTAAAAAATGACCGACCTAAGAGACACTTTCGTACTACACGAGCATTGTGAACAAGTAAGTCTGTAAATATTTAACATCCAATTTTAGAAGTTATGTGCTTGGAAGATCTCATGTAAGTTATGTGGCTCTGGCAGGTGATATTTCATCCTACAAAGTCTGCATCAAACTGGTGGTACATCATAGAGGTAGCCCCTTGTAGTGCACAGACGTATGTCGGCTACCACGTGCCAATCACAATAGCATCAATGGAGGAGATCAGAGAAGATGCTTAGTCAGAAGCTGCTGAGGTAGTGCCAGACGAGCATCAAGCTGCTACTCTCTATGGGGTGCATGCAGAGGATCTACAAAATGAAACGGAGGACATCTGCCTAAACGGAGAGCTCTATATAGACATAGGGAGTTATGCTGAGCTATGCGAGGATGAGAGAGAGACCTCTTAAAGACATAAACATTGTATTTGAACAATTTTGCTCTGTTTTATAATATATATTGTATTCACGTGGCTTTTTGCCCATTCCTGTCTATATGCTATACTTGAGAAATTTAAATTGTGTTTAAGCGTCATTGCTTCCACTCCAGGTATGCTCCTTCCCTCTCCACCCTCTTATGTCCACCTTGCTGGGGCGAGCACTACTGCTATCTCTCTCTCTCTTGATAGATAAAGATCTTCTCAAGTAATCGAGAAAACTATGGCAAATAGAAAAGAAAATTAATTTATGACCAGAGTGTCTTGTCACAGCTACATATAAAAGGCATGTTGTCCAGGACATAGCTTTTACAAGATATATAGAATGCACAAGGGAGACAAATTCACAAGAACTTCACAGGAATCTCTCTACACAGGAATCCCTCCCCCTTATGAGTCCTCTCTCTCTCTCTCTTTCAGTTCTCTCTCTCTACACAGGAATCCCTCTCCCTATTATCTACACTATAGATTATAACTTGTCCATGTTTTCTTCTCCATTCAATATTAAGATTAAATGTTTGTGTGTTTAATGCAGGTTTGAATGATGATGAGTTTCTTTATTCTTTGTCACCCCAGTAGAGGGGAGGTGGTATGAGGAGCGTCATCACTCTAGAGCACCATCACGTCGTTCCACTCCTTTATCATCTCCCTCTATGTTGGAGCATTCAGTGCACTCCGAAGCTTCGGTGTCGACGAGACAATCTTCACACTCGTCTAGGCACCGACGCTCTAGTGGTGGCGGAGGCGGTTGCTATGGGGATGCGGCCTCTGATGCCTCGACATCGCCTCGTGTTTGATGAGGCTCCTTACCTTCCCCTTCTTTTCCCGCCCGCACACCAGCCACAACATCTCCATCTATGCCAGGTTTTGCACGGTTATCGGCCGTTCCTGGCTACACACCACTAGCTACTTCTCCGGGAGTCACCCCAGTCGACACTCCTCGCTTCGAGACCCAGACTCCAGTGGAGACACCTGACGTCTGTACCCCCATCGAGATGCCCCTAGAGACCCCTACTGAGACACCCAAGTTCACACGTCACAGGCGAGAGGGATTGTTGTACTTGGTCGACATCATCTTGGATGACGAAGGCAAGAAGGTGATCTCGTGCATGTGCGGTCTTTGCTCTCAGGTGTTTCGACAGTACATACTAAACACATGGAGTGAGTGCCAAATGAATTAAAAGATAGAGATATCAGCATGTTGCATAACGAGTTTCTCGTGTCAAGTCGGGATGAGCGCTTCAATGAAGACCTGATGAAGGTTCAAATGTGCAAATACTGCAAGCACAAGTGTTTTGAAGTACAAAAAACAATAAAGCATGGGTGGAACAGACCAGATTGGCTGGCCAAAGAAGATTGGAAAAATGCAAAGCGAGCAGCGTGCGGAATCTTGACAAGTGGAAGCAACAAAAGAAGGCAGCCAAAGTGCGAGTAGAGGTAGGGACCTCGCACCACTTGGGGAGCGACGTGTGGGCATCATTTGAGGCCGATTTTGTAAGTGTTTTTGCATTGCTCTTTAGGTTTGGTAGTTACATCTATTTGTACTTTTAAATTCTAACATAATGGATTCTTTGTATGTTTTGAACAGTGGTCGATGATAGGACGTAACCCCACACCATACGAGTGCGAGGACGCAGGTAGAAAGGGCTTAAACGCCTTGATGGACATTTTGAGTTCTCGCGACGGCATGGTTAGTATTTCACTTTACTCTTTTATATTTGTTGTATTTTAATGATAAGCTAAGAAAATAGATTGTTTTGTAATTAAATGTTTATACTTACAGAAAGTCTTATTGTTTTTTCTGCAGAATCCGACAGATACGCCGCTTGGACGCGATGAGACGTTTGATTAGACGACGTCAGTCTAGCCGTAGCTTGATAGCATTAGTTTTCTTTTGTCATAGCATGTATAATGAGATGATGCGTATACATCTTTTTGTAACTATTAGAAAACCATGTATTTTCTCAATAATGACAATTGTGTTGTAACTATTACATTTGCAAATCTTAACAATCAAGTGATTTTGCCTATGATGTGTATAATTCTCATTGATTTTCTTTCATCCAATTACTTTTGTCAGTTTTGTATCTTTATTCTACAAACAATACTATGCATGATGGAGTCTCATGGGTGACTACTTTGGGTCTATACCTTGCACTTTCTTTCAAAGGTGAATCTGGGCTTATCTTGGATTCATTTAGGTTCCTTTATTCTGGAAACATTCAGTATGATTGATGGTGGCAAGGCATTCAATGCCCTGCCACTTGAATGCCCTGTAACCAATTTTTTTTTACTCTCGCGGGCGTTGCTATAAGCGTCTCTATATAAGGTTCTGCAACGTCACAATAAGAATCACTACAGAAGGACTATATGTGTCGCTATATCCGTCTCTATATAGCGACGGTTATAGCGACGCATATAGCAATGTTCTCGTAGAGATGGTCTTAGCGACACCGAGGAGTATAAAAACCCAATGTATTTCCGTCGCTGAAAGCGTCACAAGTGCACATAACCTCTTGTAGTGTTGAGCCACTATGAGAGAGAGAGAGAGAGAGAGAGAGAGAGAGAGAGAGAGAGAGAGAGAGAGAGAGAGAGAGAGAGAGAGAGAGAGAGAGAGAGAGAGAGAGACGAACTCCTTCGCAGGCAGGTCGAGAGGAGAGAGAGAGAGAGGGGGTCGTGTGGGAGCGTGCTCTGCATTGCAGTGCGCGTGAGCAGTGGAGTACCTGAAAACACGACCTGGGTGTGTGTTTTGTATGTGTGTCTCTGTGTTGTGTGGTACCGTGTCTTTTGTCATATTATGTGACAATCATAAGGTACCTTAACACACAATGTGAGTGTGTGCGTAAGATGTTCTACGAAATAGTGCTTGCCACGGAGGCATCACCTTGGTGACGTGGGGAATATGGTATCCTTGTGTTAAGTATTGGCTCACTGTCTGGGAACTACGTCGGTAACACGGAAATTCTAGTATCCTTATAGTTAGTCAACTTCACTTCCCCTTTCCAGAAAAACATATGGACGTCGATCGATAACGCGGCTATATGATGCTCGTATGCAAGCCATTATTGCTCTATAGATTCGGGTGGCACTCGGTTGGTAACGCGGCTAATTGATTATTGTTTGTTAGAAGCATTTTTTTTTCATAAATGTGGTGTTCGGGTCTTTAACTCGGCTGTACGAATGCCATATAATTTGTATGTGCATGTGCAGTTCATTTTTTCAAGTAATTATAAGTATATGAAATACCGGGTCAATAACGCGGCAGTGAAGGCTATTTCATATACAAATATTTGAATTGTCTAAAATTGTTGATTTAAAGTGTTCTTGTGAAAATATATACTATCTAATTATATTTTAAAGAATAATTTATTCATAAATCATTGTTGTTATTTTAAATGTTACATTTACATTAGTAATATTCACACTATCTTATTTATCTACGTCCACAAATAGCTACTATACTTTCAATTAAAAAAACTATATGCACACACTTTGCATGTAAAACATTCATTTTAATCTTTTTAAAGAGCAAGACATTCTTTTCAAATTGCAATTTATGAGTGGTTTGTATACTTTCAATGTTTTGAAATATTCTAAAATGAAATTAACAATATGTACATCACGATGCAAATGTCTTCTATTGGCAATTTAAAAAAAATTGATAATATGCAAAATATAAACTCATGTCTTATGTTCTATCAAAATATCTTGAAATGTTTTGGCTTTTTAACATGTTCTGTAGGATTTGGATGATTTTCTTAGGAGTTACTTATTATTGCATTTTACACGATTAAACATAGCATTTTAAAGTAAAAATGATTGTCAACCTAAATAAATATAATCTTGCACAATTTTTTGAAGTCTTTAAGTCAGGGTATGGTTTGTTTGAACTATTGTGAGAGTGCAACGTTAAAAATATAAACTTATGTCTTACGGTTTCCAGACAATATGCTAAAACGTTTCAGGTTTTTAACCTGTATTGTTTGATCTGAATGGTTTTCTTAAGAGTTACTTGTTTTTTTTTGCATTTTACAAGAGTAAACATAGCATGTTAAAGTGAAAATGGTTTTCAATATGTATCAATATAATCGTGCACATTTTTTTGAAGTCTTCAAGTCACGGTTGTGGTTTTTTTGAACTAGTGTGAGAGTACCAGTGTACCCATGAAACTGTATTTGATATGTTGTTTTTTATTGTTCAGGGAAAACATCAAAAGAAAATTATTATGTCTGCCATTCGAAAAGAATTTATTTTGGAAATATCATCATGTGTAGATGGTCACATACAACAGATTAGTGAAAGTGACATCTTCATTAATGACCTCACTAGCGCTATATGGGAAAACATAGAGCACAAGAGAGCATAGGCTGCGAGGTGAAGGCCAGTATGAGTTTCTCATTCCTACAGGGATCCAAGAATTTGACCCCCACCATGCCATAAGGTTAAGATAGTGTTGGACAATATGAAAATCTAACGCAGAGACTTAAAAAAAGGTATCCCTCCCACCTGCAATGTGGCGAAAATAGAGCTATGGACAAATTATGGGAGGAGAAGAAGGTCAAGATGAAGCGGGTGAAATCTCAAGACCAAGATTCCTTACCCAAGAGATTGAAGATGGCACAAGATGTGCAAGTGACTATGGGTGGTCGATCAATTTCCAGCGGCACCGACACAATCATGCGCACGCCATTGGATGCCAAGTGCGTTCATCTGATCAGCATTCCCTACGAGGCCTTGGTGGAAGGTGCAAGGGTTGGAGCAAGCTCTTTTGGTGTGCGCACATTATACACCATTAAAGGCATCTCTTTCTTTCCAGAGAACATTACATATGTAGGAAAATTCTACAAGGGAGGGAGTGAGGAAAAAATTGATAGCTTTCAGACAGAGAAAGGAATGCAAACACTTCACCCCTCCATTGTAAGATGCATTGGCTTTACCACTGAGGCTCCTTGGATCACAATCTCTCCATCCTACAATGGGGACACCTTGGGGGACATGATGTTCCACCTACCATTCACACATGGAGCGTTTAGACACTACATGCGCAGGCCACAACATGGATGGAGGTCTTTGCCGCTAGCAAATTAGCAATTACCAGAGATAGAGACTACACGGATCAAAGCAGTGATTGAGCAGATACCAGTAATCTTACACGCTTTACTAAATGGCATTGCGGCTGCTCACTCAGTTGGTATAGTGCACAACAACCTGCACCCTTTCAACATAATGTTAGACTTTACTCACACAAATAAACTCCACGTCGGCATCATTGATTGGGGCATGATGCTTACAACACTAGCTAAGTGCTCAATTGGACTTTGCACTTTTGGAGGCACAATCAGCAGGGGAAGGAGAGATTGTAGAGCGACCATGGATTGCTCCAAAACTATATGATCCACGGTGCACATATGCATACACAAAAGCAAGCAACATTTATGCATTAGGTTTTCTATCCAGCATGTTGATAGACTTTTGGAGTGTAGCTAGGAAAGTCTATTTCCTAGAAGAAGTATTTTACCACCCCGATCAATGTGCCATGAGGGCTATTCAGATAAAGGTGGACTATTGGATGAGGTTAAGAGAGCAGGAAGCTAGAAGAAACGCATCAAATGTTCTAATCTTTTTCAAAGAGCATCTAAAGACAGACCCTATTCCTGTCTTGTTGAACTTGTGCCTTCTTTTTACTCGGCCTAAATATTTTGTACTTCGTACTTTGTCTTGTTTTTTGGATATTTTATTTGCAGTGAAGTCTATTATCTGAGTTTGGGGTGGTTCACCTCATTGAGTCATTTGAAGTATATTTGAATCTATATGTCTTTAGTCAATTGTCTTGTGGTTCAATTGGACCATTGCCTTTAGTCAATTGTCCTGTGGTTCAATTGGTTCAATCAGTTGTGATTTTGTTTTTTGCATCAATTGCAGAATATTTGATTGAACTAAGATACGACATGTTGTGGTATCTTTGAAACTGCTGAACCGTGAGAATAATTTTTTGTCAAAGATATTGAATATTTTTCTTTTTGCCCATTGCAGTTCTAAGATACTATGGCTGATGAAGCAAGCTTGTGGTACCCAAACGGTGCCAGATGATCAACAGTAAGTGTCTATTAATACGTTTCAATGCATGAAATTTCTAGCAAATGGTATGTCAGCACAACAACCGACACGCGCTGCTCAACGACTATCAAAATGGCTAAATCCAAACCATTTGCAATGGAAAGATATCAATAAAAAAGTGACCAAGGATATGATTAAAACAATATGACCATGGGAGGACGTGGAGATGAAGAAAGGATGGTGGAAAGTATCGAAGTGTCTTCACAAAGCGATCAAAGATAACGATGAGAGGATCTACTTGGAAGTTTTTGGCCATCCATTGCACAATGCAGATTATGCGTTATATTTTGCAAAAATATTGTATGTACATTTTATGCAGCAACAACCAGTAGACTTTTCCTTGAAGGAGACAACTGTAGCCATTCACACACGATGAGCTGGCATTGATAGTTAAGGAGACCGACATATAATTAAAAAAGGAGAAATATTTTTTAACGACACAAGTGGTAGAGAAAGATGCAAAAATAACATGGCTATCTATAGCAACCCAAACACCCCAAGCATCCCAAGTCCGAATGGAGAAAAGTATTCATTGCTTAAGCCAGGATGTTCAAAATTTGACACAGTGAGTGAATCCTCTTCCTGAACAAGGGACACACATTAGTCACCTCGTCCTGCATCCAGAGTTGGTTCCTGCATCACAATCGGATACATCTTCATCTTCTCAGTGTCCAGTTTGCTACAAGAGTTTTGACGGATGGAGGGGATTCTATACATTGGTATGTGGTCATATCATCACCTCATGCGTTTAATTTTTGTTTAATGCAAAATAGTAACCGATGCACAATCTGTTCTCCACAAGGAGTAGTATATTATATGTTTGGCATGGCAAATGAGTATAAATTCAAGCAAGCCCGCCAAGACACCCCTAGCACAATTAGAAATCTATTTGGTAACGAAGATGCCGTTTCTGAGCATAACAATTGAGATTGACAGATTATGTCTAATTGCTACTATGAAGCATTGTATATGATCAAAAACACGTTGAATATAAGCTCTTTCATAATGGTTTTTGATACAATCTTCATTCTACTCTCAAGCTATATTGGATCTTTGAAGTTGTTATCTTGTTCTGAGTCCGAGTGTTGTGGATCTTCTTGTAATTCAACTTCCACATCTATTATCAGATTCTCTTCTATTTTGTCTATAGTGCATTGAGATACACCAATATTGAACTCTTCTTCGTTTTTGTTTTGACAATCATACACCCAGACTGGCATTTAATTTCCTCCTCGTAGCCAGCACTTTTGGTGTCATGTAATATCTTTTTGTTTCAAAATATATACGCTATTTTTTTTGCTATGTCTGCTAATAATATATTGTGAATAATGCCATGAAAATACTTGTACATACTCCAGTTTCTCTCCGAACTTGAGTTTGTTGCACATTGTTCTAGTACTTGCATTGCAAGGGGACGTAAGGTAGAGTAATGCTCTCCACCATTCATCATCCACCACTTGGCATGCATGTTGCTCTTTTGCCATTGATTGTACAAAATTATTTGTAAAAGGACATTCTTTTAGTCTAAATGCACTCATTTCTTTTATACAATCAATTCGGTCTCAAACATTGGAATAGAACGTGTTGACCACGTGATAGAAAATCGTTGACCACCTTTGTATTGGATATTAGATCTAAATTCCAATACTCTAGATCGAGCATGTAAGCTACACTATGGAGTGGAATATGAGCACGCTTCCATCTTGCATGAAAATACTTGGCCAAAATTCTTTGTTGTTTGACAGAGAATGGTAGTTGCCACTCCTTCTCTACTACAGACTCTTTTAGCTCCTAAGGATTTTCAAGACTTTGTTGGACTGACCACTATGTCATCCACACTTTGCCCATATTTGGCACCTTCTGATCAAGGTTGCAAATTGGAGATATGCATCCATTACACTCCTCCACCAAGCTGCTTTGTTTATGGACCCATGTAGACATGTAATTTTCTCTTTCACTTTTTCTTTCTACTCAAGCTGTCATTCATCAAAGGTTGTGCAATTGAAAGTGTTAATCACAATGCACTTACTACGAAGAAGTGATTACAATGCATAAAAGTGCATGCAAAATCAAATTTTAACAGGAAGTTTCAACATCACTGACATGCACATTCTATACAAATCGAGCACTCTTTGTCATTTCAAGATAAATTTCACGAGGACTACTTGTACCCAATCAAGGATTGTAGCCCCTTTTGCATCCAATTCAATATATAAAAGCTTTTCACCCAATTAAGGATTATAGCTCTTATATTGTGTAGTGATAATGTATATCAACTCAAATATATGATGGTGAAAAATGCAAGAATTCAAGGATCTTTATATACCCAGTACACTAGTGCAGGGCATTTGACCCTTGACTATCAACTCGTCATTTACATATGCTCATCGTCTAAAACCAACTTCATCCATTTTATGGACCAATGGCTTTGTTGCAGTGAGCATGAATCTCCAAATCCTCAATTTTTTGGTTTCGTACCTTTATGTTTGGTGAAGGATTTAAATTTTTTTAGAAGTGGTTACCGAATTAAAAATCATGTTCGGCCCAAAAAGGACCTATGACTTTGTAACCTTAGGGAAATTCACAAGGAGATGACTGTACCCAATGCTCGGATACACTCCTCACGGATTTGCTTAGTCAAAGCACCACGACTAGAAGGGGATTTACTTTATATAATTACACCCACCAAGATTTTTTATTTGGGTGGGCCTGCCGACGGGCAACGTCCTTTACCCGACGGGCCCGCCAGGAAAATATAAAAGACCGCGGTCCCGGAGGGAAAATGTTTAAACCCGACGGGCTAACCACCTCTATTGATTTTTGCAGGTCATCATCAGGATCACGTTAACAATTAACATGATCACATCATTTTCTTGTGTAATTACTTGGTGTTATTAACGTTATCACTGTCGATCGTGATCACATCAGTAAAATCCCCTAGTAGATGGGAATCAACCTTCACATAACAATCCAAATCAAACCCATGGAAAAAAGAAAATTAAAGAGAGAAAAAGAAGAGGTGAATAGGAATAATCAGGCCCCATCCCATCCTATCCTATCCACAAGGATGCCACTAATGACTCTTATTATCTTAAGAGCATTAGTTATTCATAATTTCTTACCAGTCTGTTGCCAACAACTATTCCGTTGTTTTCTTAGAATCTATTATGAGAACTTTATGGGGAACCTAAGATTAAAACCAAACTCTATTTATGTGGGTGAAAGCCCGTATTGGTGGTACAAAAAAAAGACCAATTTTGAATTCACCTAGTTAGTGCTGCTTTGTTATGGCCATAAAACAAAAGATGTCATATTCTTATTTTTTGGTGGTAAAACTCCCAATTTTATATTATGAGCTACTTTTGACAAAAAAATGTGTGTGTGTGTGTGTGTGTGTGTGTGTGGTGTAATAATTGCAAGGACAACCACTTTATTATTCTCTCCTGCATATGAGATGAGCTATCCTATGCACTTGGAACTGACAAGCCAATTGGCCTTCCTATTGTCACATCACAAGCTTCCTCTACTTTGAGTTGTGATGTGTGGCCATCCTCTTTGTTGTGCTCATCCCAATATCTTCTTGGTGTCCTCTTTGCTGGTTGTTATGAGGTCCCCGCAAAGGGTTGCTACTACTAAGTCCACTCCTGAGAGAGCAGCCAGGACTACCAAGGGAAACTCCAAGCTCAGGTCTTCTCAGGGAGTAGCTTAGGTTGTACAATTAGACTTTCCTTCCCTGGTTGTTGCTGACCACCGAGTCGCACTACAGGGAGGAGTTAGCTATCATGCATCTTTTCTTCCTAGTTATTGCTGACCATTGCGTCGCACTATTGGAAGATTGGATTAAAAAAAAATAGATTTCTCGTCTTTGGTTGTTGCTGACCACCGTGTCGCACTGCAGGGAGAGGTTTAGGGTTGTCAAATCCATCGTCCTTGGTTGCTGCTGACCATCGTGTCACACTCCAAGGAAATTGGATTCAATAGATTCCTCGTCTCTGGTTGCTGCTGACCATCGTGTCGCACTGCAAGGAGAGGTTTAGGATTTTTATATCCATCGTTCTTGGTTGCTGCTGACCATCGCGTCGCACTACAAGGAGATTGGATTCAATAACTTCCTCATCTCTGGTTGTTGCTGACCACCGTGTCGCACTGTAGGGAGAGGTTTCGAGTTTTTAAATCCATCATCCTTGGTTGCTGCTGACCATCGTGTTGCACTCCAAGGAGATTGGATTCAATAGATTCCTCGTCTCTGGTTGTTGCTGACCATCGTGTTGCAATGTAGGGAGAGGTTTAGGATTTTTAAATCCATCGTTCTTGGTTGTTGCTGACCATCGCGTCGCACTACAAGGAGATTGGATTCAATAACTTCCTCGTCTCTGGTTGTTGCTGACCACCGTGTCGCACTGTAGGGAGAGGTTTCGAGTTTTTAAATCCATCATCCTTGGTTGCTGCTGACCATCGTGTCGCACTCCAAGGAGATTGGATTCAATAGATTCCTCGTCTCTGGTTGCTGCTGACCATCGTGTTGCACTGTAGGGAGAGGTTTAGGATTTTTAAATCCATCGTTCTTGGTTGTTGCTGACCATCGCGTCGTACTACAAGGAGATTGGATTCAATAACTTCCTCGTCTCTGGTTGTTACTGCCCATCGTGTCGCAATGCAGGGAGAGGTTTCAAGTTTTTAAATCCATCGTTCTTGGTTGTTGCTGACCATTGCGTCGCACTGTAAGGAGATTGGATTTAATGAATTCTTCGTCTTTGGTTGCTGCTGACCATGTGTCGCACTGCAAGGAGAAGATATATATTATACATTCTTCAATCTTGAATGCTTTAACCATCACGTCTTTCATTACTATTATTATCATGATGCATGAAATGTTTAGATCTTTCATTACTGGAGGTTATTATTGGCCATGAAATGTTTTTGTTTAGATTTATTAACAATCATATATGTCAAATTTCTTATCTATTCTAGATTTACCTTACTTATATTTCCTTCATGTATTTTCAGGCTTCAGTCATGGTAGAGACAAAGTTAACGCGTCAGCATCGCAAAATTATTAGTGATGCTCTTATTTTGTCTCTCTATGGAGCTTCAGACGATCATTGCGACGAGCATTTGATCCACTGCAGGCAAAGTTTGATGATTTTGTGATTGAACTTGTGGAACATTGTTGGCTGAAGCTATGCAGTGCATTCCCAGTTTCGTTTGACCCAGCTCTGCGCACTAATGGAGTGATGCATAACACAATAAAGCAATTATTAGGCCACATCACTAGAAGTTTTGAAAGTATGGTTGATCCAAGAAAATCAAACCAAACCTAGAAATCAAAGAGCGAATGCAGCTTGTAGCACAACTACATTCAAAATTGAAGAGCAAAGATAAGATCGAAGGCTCTTCAAAACGTCCTAGGACAGAAGAGGATGTACCTCCTTCATTAGGTGCTCAGTCGTCCGCTGTAAACCTGGATGATACGATGTCTCCTCCTGTCCTACACTTGCTTGGGGAGCATTCCATCTTTCACTTGCAAGCACCCCAATTAGGTGAAGGATGTTTTACAAATGTGAAACAAGTATCAATGGTTCATCCTCTCTTCAAAGATCCCGTCTATGCGGCGAAGATATACAAAGACCAAATAGGAAGCAAGTCGACATTGCAGATCGTGCTAGAGGAGGCAACTGCTACAACTGTTTAGCATTGTGGCATGATATTGCGCCGTGCTCTTTTTCGGTATAGCAAAAGACCTATGTTGATCTTCAAGCTTTGGAATGGAGGTCATCTTGAGCAGTGTATTCAATCATGTCATCATGATGGAAGCAAGCCTGCAATCACAGATTACCAACACACATCTGGAACTGTACAGCAGTTCACAAACAACATTTTGCCAATATGCAATGCTCTTCTACAGATGATTAAATTCTTGCATAGTCACGAATTTATTCACAATGATCTACACACTAGAAATATTCTACTCCATTTTGGCGAGCAAGAAGTGTATGCTGGCATTGTGGACTGGGGACAAAGTACACCAGCAAACACTTTGGCAACATTTCCCAAGCTGCCAAATCTCACCCCTCAATGTAGAGCTCAATTTGAGCGAGATTATCCATGGACTGCCCCTGAAAATATCAGCACCAATCCTCCTCCATTCACCAAGGCATCTGATATATATAGTCTCTACTATATTCTTAGGCGCTTGCTTGCATGTATTCCAGAGCCCGTCGAAGTTCTCAAGCACGAATTTTTGCGCAATGTAAACAAACATCTTGCTAGTGGAAAATCTCCCAACCATCAGATAGACCTAAGATATGGGATTTAAGCCTTTGTTTGAATGGAAGCCATAATGTTGGCTATCATATTGTAACCAAATTTGGCTTGAGACCTATTGATGATTAAACTAGTAATCAACTTTTTTGGCATTACTGGTGTCACGTGTGCAATGTGGTGTCACGTGCGCAATGTTTTTAAAGTTCTTCAAGTTGAAGTTTTAAAGTATTTCAAGTTAGATCGCTCAATTCTTTAAACCATCTCTCTTTTTCAAGTGCTAAAACTTGTCTCGCTAAAGTTTATTATTTTGCATTTTAGTTATGGAAGACATTGCTCCCGACTAGAACTCATAGCAGCCTAATGATCCTTTGCTTAATCATGCATTGGATCAACAAATTTACAAAGAGGAAGAGATTCGGGTGGCTCAAGGAGATTTCAGTGCTTTGGCTGCAACCCAACAAGACGAATCAGAACTTCAAGGGGAGCCACTGAATTACAAGCAATGCAGACAATTATGCTCGAATCACTTCGTACGCAACACATTATTTCGAGTCAGTGGAAATGCTAAGGCTACTGCTCCCTTGAAGGTTTCAGATCTGCAACACACTGACCTTGCACAAAATATCCTTGCAAGATTTATCCAAGTGTAGAGATCGCCACCAAATAATAATCAAGTGGCAATTTACTTTGTGCAACAATGTTATTGCTACTATGTATTGCTGCTCAAAGTTGATTGGAACGATCATCCCACTACAGGAGGTGTTGGGAAAGGGCGCCCAGTCGAGAAGATTCATGCACGGGAAGCTAATCAAGAAGACCCTCCTCGTAAGAGAGGTTACACATATTTGCCCGAAGAAACTGCAGTTATCGAGCAGCTTACAACCCAAGGCGTGGATTTGGCAAGTCAAGGAGAGACCCCAGCCATGTTGCGCGCTCGTATAGCTGAGCTAGAAAGAAAGTTAGCATGGTATGAGGCAAGGTATGGGCATGTGCGTGCAGAAGAGATGGGCAATGCCGGCCAAAGTGATTCAGTTGGCACTTCAGAATTTCGTGTATCTGATCTCTTTGGAGAACAAGCCCATGATTTAAATTAAATCTCCCAAACAATACATAGCTCTTTTTGTATCTTAAATCTCAAGAGTAGTAATTAAAACCTCTTTTTGATATGTAAATCTCTATTTGTTGGAAAAAATAGACGTGACATATATTGTTGTAATTGTGCAAGTTATGTTCTCTCTACTACCCTCTTTTTAACAATGAGAGAGAGAGAGAGAGAGAGAGAGAGAGAGAGAGAGAGAGAGAGAGAGAGAGAGAGAGAGAGAAGGTATGGATTGTAAAGCTAAACTCCACATAATTTTCGCATTGCAAAATTAATTGAGAATATAGTACAAACTTTACAGCTCATCCATCCCCTCAATCACAGGCACCATGTCATCAATTTCTTCGACATCTGAACATTCCGGATCAATATCTTTCGGGTTCCATTCCATTTCATCATCAGAGTTGAGATGATTTGCAACTGCTTCGTGTGTTTGGAAGTGCCCAAAGCTTTCTTCTGTGGCACGTGTGGCTAACTTCGCAGGCTTATGCATAAGTCGCATGTTACAAAAGACATACACCAAGTCCGCAGCTCGTTTAGGACTTAATCGATTTTGTTTTTTAGTATGCTCGAAGAGAATGAAGACCAGTTTCTTTCACAGCTACCACTTGAGGTGGCAACAGACAATACTCTCACAGCCACATGTTGAAGTTCCACTTTTTCTCCACCGTACTCTTTCCACCAAACTGGTGTGCTCATCGTCTTGATAGCATGTATATGCCAAGGATCCCCAAACGTTCCCTCTCTACTAGTGTATGCCGTCTTCTGTGTGTAGCCACGTGTCCATCCACATTGCCTAATAGTTGAGCATACACTTTCCTAAAATCACTGATCACTTCATTGTTTGAAGATTGCTCATGCATCTGGAACTTGGGATCCAAGACAAAACCTGCTCCATGTAAAGGAGTATGCAACTGCTCCCATCGTCTTTTGACAAATGTCATCATCATGGATTTCTCTTTACCTGCATAAGATGTACTATCTTTTAACTTGTGAGTGGCTTCGTGCATGTACCAGTAAACTCGTCCAAAGATAGAGGCTTCTTTGTCCACTAATCGTATCAGATGAGTGAAAGGTTCTGTGACAATATCTATTTTGTCTACATTTCTGCAAAAAACAGGAGAGTTTACAAGCTGATAGAATTTGGAAGCAACAGGTTCATACTTAGGATATTTATTAAGCCAAATGTCCCATCTTGTATCTGCCACTGTTTCAACAAGGGCTACTTTTACCTGTTGCAATGCGGAGAGAATGTAATATGCTGTCGCAAAGCGTAAGAAAATGAATGCTCTCTTATAAACTTCACCAAGTGGTTTGCATCTAGAAGAGTTTGCTTAATAGAAGGAACTTTTCCAAAGTCCTTCAAGAAAGATGGCACCTCTTGGACATATCAACATCAGATTAATCAATGGTTTCTTCTGGCAATTTGTCCAACCATCTAGAGCAATTGTGCATCCATACGCCGGCACAAAATCAAGAGTTGTGCACTGTAAAATATTCTCTGATGTTGTTTTTACTTTATCTAAATATTCAGTACGCATATTATTATAATCAGGAACCACAAAACCCTTCTTCACCGTGCTCATTAAAGCATCTTTGAAGATAGGATTTCGAATGACATTAAAAGGAATTCCACATGCAACAAATGCTTGAGTCCACTTAAGATGGAGTTCAAGCAGCCATTGCTTCCCAAATGCCTGTTGCAAAGTAAGATCACTTGGTGCAAATTCTCCTCCAGTCCATGCTTCACTTCGGCTTATGTTAGCAGTTGAGCTTCCGGTAGGATTAGAGCTACAATTCCCAGCAAAGGATGAATGGCACCCTCCTTGACTTGTTCCTTGACTTGTAGTAGGGGTCGAGTGAGGGTTTTGATCGTTCTCGAGCGTCATGTCGATGTCCCTAGCCATAGATGGAGCCATCATTTTGGGACCTCCCTTTTTTTTGCCCTCAAGAATTCTCTTTGCCTTGAGCGTCCACTCGGGAAATTTTTCAGCAATACCTCTTGGAGGGTATTTGCAAGCTAACACGTTTCCAAGGATTTTGAAAACATGTTCTTTTATCCTGTGAGCATTTCCACTAAAATTATGGCCACAGGTCTTACACCTCAGCTTTGATGTATTCTTCCCACTGACCAATTCATCGACCTAGTTCCACTCGTATCCTTTCACCATCTTCTTCAGATCTGCAAACTCAAACAAAACTAGTTACTAAACGCACATCTAAAATCAAACTCTAATACCATTTACATTACTCTATTCATCAACGTTTCCAACTTCTTTAAATTATAAATACCAAAAATAATTCTTTGTCTGTTTTTGAAATGGTATATATAAATAGCCGCTATTAGTAAACAAAGGGTGCGTGTTATCTTTGCTTTTTAAGTGTGAGCTTTCACTTTACACATGAATCATGATAAATAAATCGCTTAATCTATCTCAATAACTTCCAAGTGTGACTAAACTCTACACAAAGTAGGATATCTTTAAAAGACCTATCTAAATTGCCTCCAAGTGGGAGTGTAACTCTACACGTGGCAAGCAATCAAAATTCACTACTCTGTAAATCTATTCTAGGTGTGAGAATACCTCTACACAAAGAGAGAGATTATTATTTAATCTACCTAAATTTTCTGTAGTGTGAGTATTACTTTACACATGATAGTCAATCATTAGATAAATCTAACGTAAGTTACTTCCAGGTGTGAACATAGTTCAACACACAAGTAACTCTTAATTTAACTATTTAACTAAAGTTACTTCTAAGTGTGAACATAGTTCAACACAAAGCAAATAACCGCTAACTTTAACTACCTTGAATCACCTCCAAGTATGAGTTTCCTCTACACAAGGCAAGTAATCATTAACTATCTTACTTAACTTACCTCTCAGTGTAAGATATACTTCACACAGAGCAAGTAACTCAAAACTCCAAAGCCTATAAAAATAAATATATACAAGCTTTAAATTTTCACTAGAAAAAATATGCATATTTAAACTAACATTTTTAGATTTTTCTTCGTTTTGTAAGGCTCACCTATAGGTGAGATGAGGGAAGAAAGATCAATGGAATGAGCAAAACAGTCCATTTCAGCGTATATAAACAAATTTATTTCGATCCAATTATTATTTCGATCGAACTAATATTTCGATCGTAATAATATTTCGATCAAATTGTTGAGAAATTATACGATACGATGTTTTTGCTGATGTGGCATCGTATAATACGGCCGAATAAAAATGGATGTCGTATAATACGCCCGTTTAAGGCATATTATACGTACACCGTATAACATACGGTGCAACTTAGGACATGGAAGGTCGATTATTCAAACTTTATAGCAAAGTTAGCCTTGTTTTGTAAAAAACCAACATTGTGATCTCAAGAAGTTACAATTACCAGTACTAGTAAGTTCCAAATTTAGCAACGGTCTTCTCATTGTAAGATGATTGTAACTCACTGTTTTTCAAGTTCCTGTAAACTATGTTATATTACTAACCTCAACAATGTAACATGTGATGTGCATACATAGTGGAGGCAGGCAGGGAAAGGAAAAATTTCTCAAGCTTGAATGGCAGATCTAGTACAAATTACTCAATCTCCAGAATGGCAGAGGTGGGGATGGGTCAAATGCCCTCATCCTCTTCTCCATCATCATCATACGGCATACTATTGTATACATTTTCATAGACCTCACTAGTTAACATAAACATGTTTTGGAGTCTAGACATAGGCTCCATTAGAATTTGTATGGCTCTTACAAGGTGGGAATACATCACGACTCATGATTTATGATCAAGAAGGATGTATGTATCACATTTCCCATCCACTTGTCCATAGTAGAAGCCTTCAACCACAAGTCCACCTCTAACAATCTTGTTGTGTCACTTATTCCTTTGTGATTTGTGTGTCTAGTACATGGCTTTGGTGCATTTCAAAAGATAAAGTCCTCACCACCTTCATCTGCCTTCGCTGCAAATTTTTCCCCAACGGACAATATTTCACACATTGTATGTGGGTTTCCCTTGTACATTGGCAAGCTCATGTTCGATCTCATTTGCTACCATTGTCATGTTGCTATCATCCTCCCTGGCTCCCTCCTCTTCCTCACTATCCTCATTGTCCACCTCTTGCACCGGTACAATGGATATGTATTTCTTGCTCTTGCATCTCCTCCATTTCCCACTTAAACATGCATTACAAAAGCATGAGAGTGTATGAAGACGTAGAGTGCATGGGTCCTCAGGTAAATAACCATCTACACAATGTTTTGCACGTGAGCCTTGGATTTGTTGAAATTCCCACTAGATATCTTGTTGCAGTTCATCCTTTGAAACCAGCCAAAACACTCTTTGTGTGTTAGATTTGTGTGACTCAGCCATGTCTCCAAATTTTGCCTTTAGAGAATTAACATCAGCCACACCCTTCATCGGCGCCCCGTTTGGTTTCAGCCCCTCATGTGTAAATGTTCTCTTGATGACAACAGCAGCTCCATCGTCCCCTTTTCCATGTCCCAATATGGAGAAATTCCACATCATGTGTAAGCCTATCAATTGATGGTACCTAGCAACAAACTAAGAAGGTCTTCATGACCTGAATTGCGATGCTGCACCATCTGACCACACCCAATGATATTGCAAACGGTGAACTTGATCTTTCAGCCACCTGTCATGAAGCATAAAGCAATGCTACACAAACAAAATGTCATGATGCTTATCATCAGATATGTAGAAATGCAGTGTCTTCTTTACGGCACCTCCTGAATTTCTAACATCTGTAATTCACATTGATTGTTACTTGTGTTGACCACCAATGCATTGATTGTATTTCATTATGTACTTTAAATGAATAAAAACCTAAGCATGCTTTCTTTGAACTGTTGTGCCTACCACCGAAAGATGAAGTTCTGCTTGATGAAATATTTTAGATGCTTTGCAAAAAGGCCATGGAAAGAAGCACCTGACATTCTTTGTAGAACTAAATCCTTTCTTTTCTTTTCTCTTCCATCGTCAGCCACATGTCCACTACCGACGTCCATGAACACCTTGATAGACACCTCCTTGCTAACGTTGGAAATTTCATATGGGCAAAAGGGCAACGTGGTTTGCCACATTGAGAAAATTCCCCAACCAAGAATTTCTTTGCGTGGAAGTCGTTGTCAACCAGCTTTGGACAGAAAATGGATTCCCACAAACTACTTCTGTGTTGCCATACTACCTAGTTTGCAGAGCACTGAGTTGTATCATTATTGCTACAACACACAAAACATCTGCAGGTATGAGCTTTTCCATGATGCCCAAACTTATTTTTCCACATGTGATTAAAGAATAGCATCTGCACGTGATACACATAGCAACAAGTATACCGTTATTTCATCTTTCAAACAAAGAATGGCTTCAAGGCCTCAAAAGACCTAAGAGACAACTTGATCATGGGTGCATAATACCAAATTTAAACCTATTCACACTATACATAACCCAAGTAAGAGGCAACATTAACAAAAAATGATATGATGTACCTGAGAGTCATCTAGAAAATGAACCGGATGTTTCACAACACTCTTCTCTTCAATTCTACATTTACAAATGTCTTTTTTATTAAGAGAGACCCTAGTCTCTAATGACCAAAAGGCATAGACTATATCCCTTGCTATAGAATTTACATGGGTCTCGCAATGAAGCTATCTTTGATAGGTAGACAATGGTAACACTTCATCCTCATCTTTCATGTGTAGTCGAGAAGTTGTCGCTGCAATTTTCCTACGATGAACACCTAATAGTGTTGCAATTCTAGATTGATTCATTGTTAAGCCACATGTAGTATTCAAAACCATGCTGAAAGAGGTTTTCTTGATGAAAAGTTTGATTGCATAACAAGGGACATTGACCTGTGTAAGTGTATTGCGGATGCCAGACACAAGACCAGATTCAACATCAGCGACATGGAGCTTTGAAAATGTGTTATGTTGGAGTAGTTCCTAGCATTAGGAAGGGGATGGGGTCTAGGAGGGCCTTTTTATTTGCCATCAGATTATGGAGGTGATTAACATTTTGACAAATAGATGCATGCCATGTGTGCAAGAATGGTGGGTGTGTAAGAGAGGTGTTAAGAGTGGTCAAAGGATGCACTTGTCCCCCCCCAAAAGGGGGTGGACAACTTCATGATTTTTGGTCTTCCATAACTCTTACATATAATCTCCAACTTGAGCGAAAACCATAGATCTATAGCCTACACACCGAGCTCTTTTCATAGATATGTTAAATGATATGGTTTTTCCCGTTAGAATTTAAATTTTATTTTGGGAGGGAAATTTAAATTCAATAAACTAGCCATTTTGCTTGTTTGAATTCAAAAGTTGTCCTTTGATTCCTTCCTTAATACTAGAGGTTTGACTCCCTTAAATTTCCAAATAAAGAGGCCCTCCTAGAGCCCATTCTCTTCCTAACGAAAGATCTACTTTTGCTCGCTAGCCGAAAGACCTCGTGTTTGGTTGTGCCAACATCGAGCCACTGCTGAGAAAATATTCTTTCTTGACTTGCATGTTGAAGCTCTCCCAACATCGAGCCACTGCTAAGAAAATATTCTTCCTTGACTTGCATGTTGAAGCTCTCCCAATGATGTTGGGAACCCTTTCCTTTCTTCTTTGTTGACACTTATTTGCAACCCAATAATCTCTCATGTAAGCGAGGTTTGTGAGAGATGAAGTGGCTGGAATGCTCATCCTTGGAGTAGTATCCATTTCCTATTCCATTGTTGGCTCATAGGCATCAAAAGACAAGAAGCTCTTTGAAATCAGTATCTCCACTGGCATGTGCAAAAGTGTGCACAGCTCGCGCCCCCCCACACACACACACGAGAGAGAGAGAGAGAGAGAGAGAGAGAGAGAGAGAGAGAGAGAGAGAGAGAGAGAGAGAGAGAGAGAGAGAGAGAGAGAGAGAGAGAGAGAGAGAGAGAGAATTATCGTCCACGGAGGTCAGATATGACCTATGGGACCGAAAAACAACGCATTACAAAGATTCCTTCTAAGTGAAGGGCAGATACATCTCAGTTAAGGACTGAGGGTCCAGTGAGGGGTAAACAAAAGATAAAATGGGATGAACAAAACTTAAAACCTAAGGGGTGGTAGGGGAGAGGGGAACCATTTTAGGAGTTCGGAACTCTTGAATGATGGCTTTTCCTCCTCGATAGACTGCCCATTTTTCTGCCGTGTGTGCTGCTCGTACCTTTTGTAGTTCTGCCTTCTTCTGCTTGAGTTGGCCGGGGGTAAGATCGTCTGCGAACCAGACTTTAGTGCCTTTGAGAAGCCTTGAGAGAGAGAGAGAGAGAGAGAGAGAGAGAGAGAGAGAGAGAGAGAGAGAGAGAGAGAGAGAGAGAGAGAGAGAGAGAGAGAGAGAGAGAGAGATTCAACATCAGCGACGTGGAGCTTTGAAAATGTATTATGTTGGATTAGTTCCTGGCATTAGGAAGGGGATGGGGTCTAGGAGGGCCTTTTTATTTTCCATGAGATTATGGAGGTGATTAACATTTTGACAAATAGATGCATGCCATGTGTGCAAGAATGGTGGGTGTGTAAGAGAGGTGTAAGAGTGATCAAAGGATGCACTTGTCCCCCTGAAAAAGGGGGTGGACACCTTCATGATTTTTGGCTTCCATAACTCCTACATATAATCTCCAATTTGAGCAAAAATCATAGATCTATAGTCTACACGCCGAGCTCTTTTCATAGATATGTTAAATGATATGGTTTTTCCCGTTAGAATTTAAATTTCATTTTGGGAGGGAAATTTAAATTCAAATAAACTAGCCAATTTGCTTGTTTGAATTAAAAAGTTGTCCTTTGATTCCTTCCTTAATACTAGAGGTTTGACTCCCTTAAATTGCCAAATAAAGAGGCCCTCCTAGAGCCCATTCTCTTCCTAACGGAAGAGCGCCTTTTGATCGCTAGCTGAAAGACCTCGTGTTTGGTTGTGCCAACATCGAGCCACTATTGAGAAAATATTCTTCCTTGACTTGCATGTTGAAGATCTCCCAATGACGTTGGGAACCCTTTCCTTGCTTCTTTGTTGACACTTCTTTGCAACCCAATAATCTCTCATGTAAGCGAGGGTTCCCAATGATGTTGGGAACCCTTTCCTTGCTTCTTTGTTGATACTTCTTTGCAACCCAATAATCTCTCATGTAAGCGAGGTTTGTGAGAGATGAAGTGGCTGGAATACTCATCCTTGGACTAGTATCCATTTCCTGTTCCATTGTTGGCTCACAGGCATCAAAAGACAAGAAGATCTTTGAAATCGGTATCTCCACTGGCATGTGCAAAACTGTGTGCAGCTCGTGCCCCCCCCCCCCCCCCCCCCACACAGAGAGAGAGAGAGAGAGAGAGAGAGAGAGAGAGAGAGAGAGAGAGAGAGAGAGACTACTATGGCTATGGTTTTGGCTTCTCGAACCATGGCTAGTGCTGTTAGGACAAGGAGCATGTTGTTTTTAGTGTAGATTTCCATTGGCATACAATACCTGGGCACGAGTGCCACACACACACACACACACACACACACACACACACACACACACACACACACACACACACACACACACACACACACACACACACACACACACACACACACGCACAGAGGTATGGTTTTTGCATGCTCCTTGCACTTCCCCGCCCTTTGCCCTCCATAAAAGCACCCCACTCTCCAATGACTGCACCCGAGAGTTATCTTGTTGCCATAAAGTAAAAGGCCACCACTTTGTGCGTATACATATAAAACATATAAAATAAAAGGAACGTGATTACATAATACTTCATTTTTTTTCAACAACAGTTTCACCAAAGGTTTTTTGTGTCAAGGACACCACATTTTGTACCAACAATACCTGCTTTCAGCCATGCATAGATGTCCCTCATTTTATACAAATATTTCAAAGAAATTATGAAGTCCCCAAAATTTGGAATTATTTTCCAGAGTTTCCCCTGTTTTTTGATAAGTTTTTCAAGGAAAAAACATGTCAAATCACCCATGGCAACCTCACAACAAGGATTTTTTGTTATGTTCATCTTATCTTTCAAAAATCCCATAAAATCTCATAGTGGACTTAATCCATCCAAGCACCTCATCAACCAACAACATACACGATTGTTTTTTTAAACCATAAAATTTTGTTGCTATCAGAACATATTGAAGTCCAGTTATGTTAAATTTTAAATGTATTTTGTTTAAACATTTCCCATAGTTTAAGCACAACCAACACATCTATGCATCAATTCAAACCCATCTTTTAGGGAGCATCTAAGCCTGAAGCCATCTTTCATCCATCTCACTCTTCCTTTTATTGGATGTCTAATTGTACATTTCACTTCTATTGGACTGTATAACATACCCATGCTTATAAGATTACAAAGAATTTTCCACATCCTTAGTTTTTAGGAAATTTTGACATCGAGGAGACCTCACATCGAGGATTTTCATAAATCTTTTCTTTCACAAAAGAATTTATTTGCTTAATTTAACCTCGTTCATTGCTAAGCATGTAGTAGTGTTTTTGAATATGTTACCTACTAGCAGACCATAACCAAGTTTCGCATTGTAAACAACTTTTTAGTGTGTTTTCTATTGAACACCACGCTCTATTAAACCATCTATGCTCAACCATACATTAAGTACTCCATTCATCAATAAAAAAGACCTTTTGTAAGTAGAGCAGATTAAACAAAATACAAATATTTTCTCAGTAGACCTCAAAAAAGGGGTCTAACTGATTTTGTGAAGCACGCTAGGCATGAATATGAATGTGATGCAGCCTTCCGACGGTGGTTGCACCATGGTCAAATCCTGTTAGAGGGGAGACTGATTAGAGATGGATCGTGTGGAGCTATGTTTGTGACTCCGAGTAGGTGTAGGTTCGACCCGAGTATTTTCTTGTGATGGTGTAGTGCTCTTTATGCCATGTGTGTGTGTTTAAGTATGAAAATTCCCTCATAATTGAACCATACTTAGACAATGTATGACATAATATATTAAATAACAATATTTTAAAACAAGATGTCAAACATTTCATATGCAACAATACAACATTCTGTATCTAATGGATAATATTGTCATTTACATCAGAAATTTGATCTTTGATCATTACAAATCGATATCTTAATTTATCTCTCTGTGTGTCCACCCTTTGGGATGAGTTTCAACTACATTTACATGGAGAAGGATCCAACTATTACCTACATCCATACAAAAACATTCAGTTAGAACTGGCTATGTTTGTGCGTTTTGCAGGTGTCGACACTAGATCCAGTTTTCATCCATGTCACTCCTGTAGACCTAGTTTACAACTTACCCTTAAGATTGACTATTAAGTCAAGATTCAAGTAAGATAACGATAACCTCTAAATGTATATGCATGTGTATCCCAATACTCATTGAGATCTCTCAAAAAAACTACTAGTGTGATTACCATATATGATGCAAATACCTATATATTTCTGGCTAATAGATTGTTAAAAAGCATTGCTTGCGAATTGAGGATGTTTTAAATCACATGTAGCCAAAAAATGGCATGACATAGACTAACAAGATCAAGGATAATTGAGACCTTTAAAATGTAACACACTTTCTATTGGTTGAATGACCTAGCTAGGATGAAGATATCCGACATAAACTGATGAATATGAAGGCTAATTTAGGCAGATAACCTTGCAATCGTACTTTTTGAGAGAGAGAGAGAGAGAGAGAGAGAGAGAGAGAGAGAGAGAGAGAGAGAGAGAGAGAGGAAAAAAGAGCAAAAGAGAATTTTAACCTTGTAGCGAGTTATCCCAAGAGATCACAACGATCTATCCAAGGAGAGCTAAACTCAAGACCTTTTATTTAAGAGGCAGAGTATAGCTTATGACTGAGTAAGAAATGCCATGCCTAGTGCATGAGCAAAGAGAGAAGGACCCAAAATGGCCTTAAGCTTGAGATAAGGTACAATTATCTGGAAAGATATATTTCTAAGTAGGTGTGCAAGTCATCCACACCAATCACGACATCCTATGTATGTGTGTGTGTTTGTGTGGTATCCACTTCTTATAATTGCATTTAAGTGTGTGTGTGTGTGTGTGTGTGTGTGTGTGTGTTTGTTATAAAAATCCCCTTTGATATACAAACTGTATAATTATTAAACTAAACTCCAATATGATAAAACAATATTGATATATGTAACAACATTTTCATTCATAATATTGATCAAAAGTACATTATTTTGATATAGAGGTTGTGATGACGAATCCTCTATAGAGGAAGAATGAAGCTTATACCTGCCACCATCCAACAATACAGATGTATTAGAACACACCTAAGCATTGTGGGTAGATAGGTATAAGGCAACATCAGCCGCTTGTTATTGTTGTCGATCCTATAAAACATCCACTACACACTCAAGTGTCAGTGCAACGTTAGTTATTCAGGGTAATGTACAATAGTTTTGGCTTTTTGGGCAAGAAATGGTCTAATCATAGACACGGCTATGTCATTTGTATCATGAATAACTACCACAGGGTCTGGTTCCTATTTGTTACGTTCCACAAGTATTTTCTCATTGATAATTTTCATCTTGACTGGATCAGTACACACACATATTCTAGTAGTACTTTTGTAATTTCATTCCATGCCTTTAGCTTGAACCTGAAATACATATCTATTAATGAGATGCTGGCAATAAATGGAATGTGTAACATTAAAAGCGGTGATTTTTTTTGAAACCAGTCCCAGATACCATACCCACCGAGTATGTTAACCTTACTTGAGTTTGGGTGAGAATTACTACCATTCTTTTATTTGTGTTTGAAACATTTAGTAATAATACCCATCACACCAGCATGGTTAAGAGTTTTTTCTTTTTGAGACTTCTTGACAAAGAGACATATACTCAATTATGTATAAAACAGACGAGAATTACAAGTCATCTAACTACTGCCATATGCCCTTTAACATGAGTCTTTTTATCCACCCGCCGAATGGTATTATCATAACAATACAATTCCAATAAAATTACTGTTACAACACATCCCGAACTAGGTCTAAATTCTGAAAATTTTCACGAGCACTTTGTTTGTTTTTTGTGTCATTAAAAAAAAAAAACATATATCACCATTGTACCATTGTACACTATCCAACTTGAAATGGACATAATTTTTTATTGACCCATCAAGTATCATTGAGTAGGTTCAATCCCTGTTTCTACAGTGTTTGGAAATAAAAAAGGTATAGAAATTACGCATGAGATATCATGTTGTGTCATAAAAAGACTGTTTTTATGCTCTTACCTCATATTGTTAGCCTAATCCATAGAGTATAGCATTACATTTGTACATGTGTTAGTGTTTAAAAACATAGGATCAGCCTTCCAAAAAACTTATGAGCAGTACTGTATAATTTGAAACTAACCAAAATAACAAAGCAGAATGAAGCAAGCATAGTATCATTGTCCAAGTATCAAATCTATTTCATCCCAGTAGGTATGATTACCTACTTGATTACTTGCTGCCATATGTTACGGTGAAGTAGGTTGTAGTAAATTCTTCGATGCAGATGTAGTACAGATTTTAAAAGAAAAGGGTACATTATATTCTTAACAAAATTCACAGATAAGGGGTTTTACAAACATATCTTGAACGCACGTGATATGGTAGTTTTACACATAGTGAACCCCCCGAGATGTTGCCACCATGGTAACTCTTGTCTGGATCTTTGACCTGGTTGGCTGCTGTGCGCCGCACACTAGACTGCTTTTTTTCCAGAAATGTCTTTATATAGCCCTCCAACTATTGTTGTGAAAAACGTTGATCGGGGGCGTTTGGAAATCTAGCTAACAGTGCGTCCTCAATGAACCGTGCATGATTGGGAAGTTGGTCTCTAAAATTTATAAAACATTTATTTTACGTTGAATGTATAAGAATTTGTAGATGGCGTTGAAATGCCTTGCCTTGTGCTGTGTCAAAGTCCACCTCCTCGCCATATTTAACCCTGTAGTAGCACCCATGCGTGTTTGGCATGGGTGCGTTAGTATCCTCATCCTCTACGTCAGGGGCGGCACGCTCTGAAAGTGGAGACTCCATTCCCCCGCCACTACCAGAACATGTGAAACCACAAGATCCACTGCCGCTTCGTCTCTCATGGTGCTCGCTGCCCTGAGACGAGCGACGCGTGCTGCCAGAGGAAGTTTGTTGACAATGTTTTGGCGAAGCAGGAGTGGAATGAGGTGGTGTAGGACCCTGTGATGCCATGAAAGTGGGACACTACGATGCAAGGGGAGTAAGACCCTGTGGCCAAACAAATCCTTCGTCAAACGGAGGTACTGCTCTTGTAAAGAGATAGCCCACTGTAGGTCTGGATCTACTACCGGTGGAGGAACCTGAGAAGGGTAGGTGTAGGATGGCCATGCCTAGAAATAACAAAAATAAACCTATGACACTCATGGTTTAGGGTTAACTAGACAGAAACATTCTTTATTTCTTTGCTTGTTCTCACCAACTCAAGACTCGGGTCCACTGGAGGAGATGTCCACCCCGGGTGGGAGCCCACTTGGATGTGAACCAACCAAAAGAAGAGCCAACTGGCTGCTCCCCACCAGTTGGTCTCTCGTCTGACATCTACATTACAAAGAGAAATATAAGATTAAGCTTCTCACCCTACTCACTCATCTATAAATATGTACACAAGTATATTAGCACACAAACACGTAGATACATAT